>NC_057810.1:567735004-567855118 GCF_018294505.1 Triticum aestivum | reverse complement strand
GCCTGCTCCTTTCCTCGCCAAGCGCCCCGTGCCTGACCCTCTCCTCCTCCCGCGTGCCTCGCACCCTCCTCCATCAGCCAACCACCACGCCCCTCTCTGTCCCTCGCCTCCCCGTTGTTTCTGCCTCGCCCGGCCTCCTCAACCCCATCGCTAGCAGCAGCCGCATCGTCCGTGGCGTCGGCCGGACCTCCTCAGCGCCGCCCCGCCATGGATGCCGCCATGGACGCCGAGCTCCTCCATGTCACCCCTTCTCGTTCGGCCCGATTTCTCCTCGCCATGTGCGCCCGACGCCGCCCCGTCTCCTCGCGCCAGCCCTGCCGCCAAGCCCTGCCGCTGGAGCTCGCCTTCGTCCCGACTCGGGCTGGATCAGGCCCCTGGTTGTCGCGCCTCATCGGATCCGCCCTCCCGCGACCCGGAACCGCCGCCGCCGCTCATCCATGGCGCCATGGTCTCTGCTTCCTTTGGCCAACCCATTCTTGTCGTGCCATGTTGTGCGTGCTCTCCGCTGCCTGTGCACACCTCTGGATTCGTCCAAGTCCGATGATGTTTTTGTAGAACTACGCTGCGGAGACCCAGACCACCAAGTCCGCATGGGAGCCCGAACGACTACTTCCACGACGATGTGAGTACAACTACCCTCTTCGTGGTTTTCGCCAAGTACCACGATGCCCGGAGCCCTCGGATCCATCAAGTCCAACAACGACTGTGTACAACTACCGGCGACGCCGAACATCTACGGATTGTGTACGACTACTTCCACTACGGCCGTGTACCACTACTTCCTCTACGGATGACTCGAACGTCTACGAACCGTGTACCACGACGAACATGTACGGCTACACGACGACCCGCCAAGACCCTGAACAACTACCGCCGCCGCCGTGTACCACTACTTCCACTACCGTCGCCACGTGAACAACTACTTCCTCTACACCGCTTTGAGCTCGATCCGCCCCAAAAACGCACGCTTCAAAGGTATAACCCGAGACGACGTCCGTGGACCGAATGCTTGTGTGTTGTATGAGATGCTCGTGTTTGCACCATGATCGAGTTGTCGCTTGCGATGCCCCTCTTTTGCCATGCCACCGTCATGTGGGACACCCGGTAACCGGGATCACCCCACCACCTTTTGCATGACACACTCATCCGCACACTTCTCTCTTGCATCGGTATCTCAATCGAGTTACCGGGACCCGAATGTTGCCGTGGCACCATTTTCGTTCCGCCGCCGTGGCACCCTTTTCGTTCCGCCATGGTGACCAAATGCTTCATAACATGCTCATGTCAACATTTTCATAAAATTGCATAAACCTTGGTTATGTCATCCGCATCATGATAACAACATTTAAACGCTTAAAATTGTGTTTGCATTAAATTGCTAAATGCCATATGGGGATTTTCCGGAATTGTTGTTTGTTGTTTCCGGCCTCATTTAAACTTGCCTAAATTGTTAGTTCAATTATGTTTCACCTCTTTCCATGTTTGACAACATTTAATATTGTTGGTTAGCCTAAACGAGAGAGAACTAAATATTTGAATGTGGTGTTTCGTCAATATGCAATTCGTTGCATATTGAGCTCCACTTAACTTGTGGTATTGTTTGTTGCACTTTGCCATGCCATGCCTCATTAAATCGGACATTCATCATACTTGTTTGTGCATCATGACATGTTTATGCTTGTGTGTTTACCATATTGTTTGCTTCTTTTCGGGTTGCTTCTCTCGTTAGCTTCAGTTTCGTTCCGGAGTTGCGAGGATTCGTTCGACTATGTTCGTTTGTCTTCTTCATGGACTCGTTCTTCTTCCTAGCAGAATCTTAGGCAAGATGACCATTACCCTTGATATCACTTCATCAAGCCTCCCAAATTGCCATGAACCTCTAACCTTTGACACCCTTCCTAGCAAACCGTTGCTTGGCTATGTTACCGCTTTGCTCAGCCCCTCTTATAGCGTTGCTAGTTGCAGGTGAAGTTGAAGATTGCTCCACGACGGACATGATTATGTTGGGATATCATAATATCTCTTATTTAATTATAATGCATCTATATACTTGGTAAAGGGTGGAAGACTCGGCCTTATGTCTGGTGTTTTGTTCCACTCTTACCGCCCTAGTTTCCGTCATACCGGTGTTATGTTCCTTGATTTTGCGTTCCTTACACGGTTGGGTGATTTATGGGACCCCCTTGACAGTTCGCTTTGAATAAAATTCCTCCAGCAAGGCCCAACCTTGGTTTTAACATTTGCCACCTAAGCCTTTTTCCCTTGGGTTCTGCAGACTCAAGGGTCATCTTTATTTTAACACCCCCCCCCCGGGGCCAGTGCTCCTCCGAGTGTTGGTCCAAACTAGAGCACCGTGTGGGACCATTCCTTGGCAACTTGGATTCGTCGGTACCTGTACGCTTAGCTTATCCGGTGTGCCTTGAGAACGAGATATGTGCAGCTCCTATCGGGATTTGTCGGCACAGTGGGTGGTCTTGCTGGTCTTGTTTTACCATTGTCGAAATGTCTTGCGAACCGGGATTCCGAGGCTGATCGGGTCTTCCCGGGAGAAGGTATATCCTTCATTGACCGTGAGAGCTTGTGATGGGCTAAGTTGGGACACCCCTGCAGGGTATATTTGTAACGCCCCGAGACCGATGCTCCAGAAGACTTCCTTGTATTCCGAGTTTTGCCGTGTGTTTCTTTTGTGCTTGCTCTTTTATTTTTGCATTGCATCATGTCATCATACCATCATGCCATTTACTTTTAAAACTCTTCTAAATAAATTGTATGGATCTTCGGTCCATTTAAATCGAGGGAAGGGTGACTTCTCTTTATAACATACCCTCCCGATATTTAGGGAGCTATAACAAAATTATTCCATTTATTTGGAATTCACCATAACACACTTGCAAAATAAATCCCATGCCTTTTCTGCTCCGAGTTGACCTCAAAACCTTGCCAATAATTATTTCGTCATTTTCCGGAGCTCCACCAAAAATCCGAACATTTTTGGACCTTCCCAAACCCTCACTTCCTTTCAAATCATTTGAATTTAAATCAAATGAATTTGAATTTAAATCTTTCAATCGTGGCCTTTCTATTTTTCTTGGAACGAGCACATTTTTGTGAGTTCGGGAAAACTATCTGCGTGTCCAACTTCTTTCCCTAACCCTCTCTTTCTTTTTCTTCTCTTTACTTGTTTTCCGCTAAAGAAAATATAAAGAGAGAGAAGAGAGAGACAGCCCAGCCGCAACCTGCAGCCAGGCCATCTAGGCCCATCCGCAGCCCAGCTTCTCCATGGCCCAAGGCCCAACCGGCCTCTCAGGCCCATCTAACCCCTCTAACCCTAGCCCCGAGCCCCCCTTCGCCCCTCTCAGTTCCCTCCCTCCCTCTGAGCGCCGCCACGCCCATCCCCTCGATCCGCTCCTCCCTCCTTGCCCGATCCCATCTCCCTCGTTCTCTCCCTCCGTGCGCAGCGCCAATCCCCATCTCTCCCCGAGTGCCTTCTCCCCTCGGCCTCCTCCTCGCCGCCCCTGGAGCCGCACCGCCTCGACCTCGCCGCCGGCAGCAGCTGCAGCTGCTGCATCCTCTCGCCGACGCCACGCCGGGCCTCCCGCGCCGCCACCTGGAGACCAACTCCGGTGGCCCCGTCGCCTCTGCGCGCGCCCAACCGCCTCGTCCCGTCCCCGCGGACCCCTCCTCGTTGCCCCGCTGTGCTCCGGAGGTCAGGGACGCCATGGACGAGCCCTGCGGCCACGCCCCTGTCGTCCCCGTGCCCTGCTGCCTCCTAGACTGCCGCGCCGTCGCCGTTCGTCTTCAACCGTGGGAGCGCAGCCTTCCTCTAACCCCGTCCAGATCCGGGTGGCCTCCGCCGCCTTGCCCGTCCCCGGTCGGATCTGACTCCGGTGGTCCGTCCCCGTCGGAGTTGACCTCCACCGCAGGCCACGCGCGAACACGCGTTGCCTCTGCCAGCCCTGTGCTGCTGCTTGCATCCGCCAAGGCCATCTTCAGATTTTCGCCAAGTACCACTACCACCGACATGTACATCTACGAAAACATGTACGACTACCGTTGCCAAGATCGCGAGTACCTCTACCGTCGCCGTGAACGACTACTTCCATGACGTCCGTGAACCACTACTTCCCACAACGACCGTCCCGAGAACGTCTACTTCCATCTACTCCGCATCAAACTCGTTCCGCTCCGAAAACGCACGCTTCAAAGGTATAACCGCCGAGACGACGCCCGTGAACGAATACTTTGTTGTATGAGATGTACCATATGTTTGCACCGTGACCGAATCGTCCTTGCGATGCCCCTCTTTTGCCATGCCACCGTCCCGTGGGAACCCGGAAGCCGGGAGCACCCCACCATCTTGCATGACTCGCTCACGTCACACTTCTCGTTTGCATCGGTATCTCCCTCGAGTTATCGGGACCGATATGTTGCCGTGGCACCATTTTCGGATATGCTGCCATGGCACCATTTTCGTTATCGTTGCCGTGACACCATTTTCGTTATCGTTGCCGTGGCACCCCTTTTGTTCCGCCATGATGACCAAATGCTCCCTATCACATTAGATGTCAACATTTTCATAATAATTGCATAAACTTGTATATGTCATCCGCATCATGATAACAACTTTTAAAATGTTTATAATTGTTGTTTGCTTTAATTGCTAAATGACATGGGGACTTTCCGGAATTGTTGTTTGTTGTTTCCGGCCTCACTTAAACTTGCCTAAATAGTTAGTTCAATTATGTTTCACCTCTTGCGATGTCTAACAACATTTAATATTGTTGGGTACATAACCGAGAGAGAACTAAATATTGATGTGGTGTTCCGTCAATATGCAACTCGTTGCATATTGAGCTCCACTTAACCTGTAGTATTGTTTGTGTGCATTGCCATGCCATGCCTCTTTAAACCGGACATGCATCATACTTGATTGTGCATCATGCCATGATTATGCTTGTGTGTTTACCATGTTGTTTGCTTCTTTCCGGTTGCTTCTCTCGTTCGCTTTGGTTTCGTTCCGGGGTTGTGAGGATTCGTTCGACTACGTCCGTTTGTCTTCTTCATGGACTCGTTCTTCTTCCTATCGGGATTTCAGGCAAGATGACCATTACCCTTGATATCACTTCTATCTTTGCTTGCTAGTTGCTTCGTTCGATCGCTGTGCTGCGTTACCCATCACTTGTTTACCATGCCTCCCATATTGCCATGGCAGCCTCTAACCTTTGACACCTTTCCTATGCAAACCATTGTTTGGCTATGTTACCGCTTTTGCACAGCCCCTCTTATAGCATTGTTAGTTGCAGGTGAAGTTGAAGATTGCTCCATGATGGACAGGATTATGTTGGGATATCACAATATCTCTTATATATTATTAATGCATCTTATACTTGGTAAAGGGTGGAAGACTCGGCCTTATGCCTGGTGTTTTGTTCCACTCTTGCCGCCCTAGTTTCCGTCATACCGGTGTTATGTTCCCGGATTTTGCGTTCCTTACGCGGTTGGGTGATTTATGGGACCCCCTTGACAGTTCGCTTTGAATAAAACTCCTCCAGCAAGGCCCAACCTTGGTTTTAACATTTGCCTACCTAAGCCTTTTTCCCTTGGGTTCTGCAGACTCAAGGGTCATCTTTATTTTACCCCCCCCCCTCGGGCCAGTGCTCGTTGTGAGTGTTGGTCCAACCTGTCAACCGCCGGTGGCCACCAGGGGCAACTCTGGGTTGGCCTACCGGAAGTTTGGACAATCCGGTGTGCCCTAAGAACGAGATATGTACAGCTCCTATTAGGATTTGTCGGCACATTCGGGCGGCTTTGCTGGTCTTGTTTTACCATTGTCGAAATGTCTTGTAAACCGGGATTCCGAGTATGATCGGGTCTTCCTGGGAGAAGGTCTATTCCTTCGTTGATCGCGAGAGCTTGTGATGGGCTAAGTTGGGACACCCCTGCAGGGTATAATCTTTCGAAAGTCGTGCCTGTGGTTATAGGCAGATGGGAATTTGTTAATGTCCGGTTGTAGATAACTTGACACCTGATCCAAATTAAAACGCATCAACCGCGTGTGTAGCCGTGATGGTCTCTTTTCGGCGGAGTCCGGGAAGTGAACAAGGTTTTGGGTTATGTTTGACGTAAGTAGGAGTTCAGGATCACTTCTTGATCATTGCTAGTTCACGACCGTTCTCTTGCTCTCTTCTTGCTCTTATTTGCGTATGTTAGCCACCATATATGCTTAGTCGCTACTGCAGCCTCACCACATTACCCCTTCCTTTCCCTTTAAGCTTAAATAGTCTTGATCTCGCGGCTTTTGAGATTGCTGAGTCCTCGTGACTCACCAGATACTACCAACAGTTGCAGGTCTCGATGATGCCAGTGCAGGTGATGCAACCGAGCTCAGATGGGAGCTCAACGAAGATCTTAGTTGTTGCTATGTTTAGTTTCATGTTGATCAGTAGTGGAGCCCAGTTGGGACGATCAGGGATCTAGCAGTTGGGTTATCTTCTTTTCTTTTGGCTTCGTCCGTAGTCAGACTATGTGTGTACTCTGAATGATGTATGATTTATTATATGTTCATTGTGTGAAGTGGCGATTGTAAGCCAACTCTTTATCCCATTCTTGTTCATTACATGGGATTGTGTGAAGATGACCCTTCTTGCGACAAAACCACAATGTGGTTATGCCTCTAAGTCGTGCTTCGACACGTGGGAGATATAGCCGCATCGTGGGTGTTACAATATTATCTTTTGAAAGCCGTGCCCGTGGTTATGAGGCAGATGGGAATTTGTTAATGTCTGGTTGTAGATAACTTGACACTTGACCTCTTTAAAACGCATCAACCGCGTGTGTTGCCGTGATGGTCTCTTTTCGGCAGAGTCCGGGAAGTGAACACGGTTTTGGGTTATGTTTGACGTAAGTAGGAGTTCAGGATCACTTCTTTATCATTGCTAGCTTCACGACCGTTCCGTTTGATCTCTTCTCGCTCTTATTTGTGTATGTCAACCGCCATATTTGCTTAGTGCTTGCTGCAACTCCACCTCATTATCACTTCCTACCCATAAGCTTAAATAGTCTTGACCTCGCGGGTTTTGAGACTGCTGAGTCCTCGTGACTCACCAGATACTATCACAACAGTTGCAGGTGCCGATGATACTAGTGCAGGTGATGCAACTGAACTTAGATGGAGGCTCAATAAAGATCTTGGTCGTTGCTATGTTTTGTTTCATGTTGATCAGTAGTGGAGCCCAGTTGGGACGATCGGGGATCTAGCAGTTGGGTTGTCTTCTTTTCTTTTGGCTTCGTCCGTAGTCGGACTATGTGTGTACTCTGAATGATGTATGATTTATTTATGTCCATTGTGTGAAGTGGCGATTGTAAGCCAACTCTTTATCCCATTCTTGTTCATTACATGGGATTGTGTGAAGATGACCCTTCTTGCGACAAAACCACAATGCGGTTATGCCTCTAAGTCGTGCTTCGACACGTGGGAGATATAGCCGCATCGTGGGTGTTACAACAACCTTCTTCTTGAAGACGTTGTTGGGCCTGCAAGTGCACAGGTTTGTAGGACAGTAGCAAATTTTCCTCAAGTGGATGACCTAAGGTTTATCAATCTGTAGGAGGCGTAGGATGAAGATGGTCTCTCTCAAACAACCCTGCAACCAAATAACAAAGAGTCTCTTGTGTCCCCAACACACCCAATACAATGGTAAGTTGTATAGGTGCACTAGTTCGGCGAAGAGATGAAGATACAAGTGCAAAATAGATAGTAGATATAGGTTTTTGTAATCTGAAATAATAAAAACAGCAAGGTAGCGAGCGATAAAAGTGAGCGTAAATGGTATTGCAATGATAGGAAACAAGGCCTAGGGTTCATACTTTCACTAGTGCAAGTTCTCTCAACAATAATAACATAGATAGATCATATAACAATCCCTCAACATGAAACAAAGAGTCACTCCAAAGACACTAATAGAGGAGAACAAACGAAGAGATTATGGTAGGGTACGAAACCACCTCAAAGTTATTCTTTCAGATCGATCTATAAAAGAGTTCGTACTAGAATAACACCTTAAGACACAAATCAACCAAAACCCTAATGTCACCTAGATACTCCATTGTCACCTCAAGTATCCGTGGGCATGATTATAGGATATGCATCACACAATCACAAATTCATCCAACCAACATAAAAGTACTTCAAAGAGTGCCCCAAAGCTACTACCGGAGAGTCAAGAATGTGTGCCAACCCCTATGCATAGGTTCCCAAATATCACGAAACCCGCAAGTTGATCACCAAGACATACATCAACTGTTCTCATAAAAGACTCAATCCGATAAGATAACTTCAAAGGGGAAACTCAGTTCATCACAAGAGAGTAGAGGGGGAGAAACATCATAAGATCCAACTACAATAGCAAGGCTCGGGATACATCAAGATCGTGCCATAGAGGGAACACGAGAAAGAACACGAGAGAGAGAAAGATCAAACACATAGCTACTGGTACATACCCTCAACCCCGAGGATGAACTACTCCCTCCTCGTCATGGATAGCACCGGGATGATGAAGATGGCCACCGGTGATGGGTTCCCCCTCCGGCAGGATGCCGGAATGGGCTCTCGAGAGGTTTTTGGTGGCTACAGAGGCTTGCGGAGGCGGAACTTCCGATCTATCTTCTGTTCTGGAAGTTTTAGGGTACGTGAGTATATATGGGTGCAAGGGGTACATCAGTGGACCTCCAGGGTGCTCACGAGGCAGGGGGGCACGCCCACCAACCTCGTGGGCAGCCCGGGACTCCCCTGACATGCACTCCAAGTCTATCAGGTGGGTTTCCTTCCAAAATTAACTTCTCTAGTTGATTTCGTTCCGTTTGTGACTCTATCTGATAATCCTTTTCCTCGAAACACTGAAATAGGCATAAAACAGCAAATCTGGGTTGGGCCTCCGGTTAATAGGTTAGTCCCCAAAATAATATAAAAGTGGATAATAAACCCAATATTGCCTAAAACAATAGATAAAGTAGCATGGAGCAATCAAAAATTATATATATCTTGGAGACGTATCACCTCACCAGCCGTGCTGACAAGCTCAATGATTCAGCCAAGCTAGGCATCGTAGCCCTCATTGACAGGACGTTAGTACAATAGCTCATGTGCCATGAGAAGCACAGCCTGCACGTTCTCCAGCCCGCAACAAACATGGGAGGGCGACGTCGTGGCGGGAGTGAGGGAAGGTGTGGCGGTGCAGCCATCATGCTGCACGGAGGGCGGCAACAAAGAGTCCTGCTGCTCGTGAGCAGCGGGATCAGTGACGGCGTTAGTTGCGGGAGAGGCGGTGCGGCGGGGGGCGCCACGACCCACTGGTGTCATCTGGGCGACACAGGCGGCCTGCCGCTCGGCGCAGATTCGGCGGGCGTTGGCCATGACAGCGGCGAAGCAAGGACAGGGCGAAGCGGAAGGGAGAACTTTGACATGCCCCTACCCGGCGCCCCAAATCTCGGGATCGGGGCTCCACATACCCAAACAAGGTTCGAGCTCTGGGGCATGGGTGAAAGATCCCTCCTAGATGTAGCTTGCTGCTTACCACCTCACAGCCTGACTCCAATGAGTTCGCGCGAGCGGGAAGAAGAAGTGGACACGGTGGTTTTACCCAAGTTCAGTCCACCTTGCGGTGTAAAACCCTACTCCTGCTTTGTGGTGGATTGCCTCACGAGGAGGATGAGGATGAACTAGTACAAGTGTGAGATGCCTCGGGAGAGCTCAATGGTCTAGGACCTGATCCTTCTCTACGGTGGAGACTAACCTAATTTATAGTGGCCTTGGCCCTCTTCCCTCATAGCATAGGCAGGAAGGGATACCACAACTGCCATTTTGAAAGGGGACATGAGTACACCCTATCGTGACTAAAGGCGGTCTTCTCCTACAAAGCTTCTGGTCACGAAGCAGTGGTGGGCTCGGCGGTGACCTCTGCCCTGCCGAGCCAGCGGTCATGGTCTTGTTGCACCAGAATGGAAACCTTTGGGGGATTCCTTGGGAACCCATGTTTGTCCTTGCCTCCTTAGCACCAATGAGGAAATTGTTCTCTCCTGCGCCCGCTGGTGTCCTTCTGGCCTTGATCGTCATGGCTCACATCATCGCGCGCCTCACGAGGTGGGACGCTTGCCTAGAGATATCCGCTCTTCGGGAGGACGCTCCCGGGGAATACTTCATGTCGTCGCCTCGCGATGGTCTTGTCTATGAAGTCTTGTAGTTGGGCCGCACCGGGCTGTTTGATGGAGCCATGCACCTCGGCCGCAGGCAGATGGGTCTGGGTACCTCCAGTCCCAAAACACCGACAAATGTAAATACATTCGTAGAATTGTGTGATATGCAAAAGAAAAATGATGTGGACAATGATATTGTGAAGTTGCAATTATTTCCTTTCTCCTCGAGGGATCGTGCAAAAAATTGGTTTTCTTCTTTGCCTCGCAATAGTATCGATTCTTGGGATAAGTGCAAAGAAGCTTTTATTACTAAGTATTTTTCGCCCCCGAAAATTATTTCCCTTAGAAATTAAATCATGAATTTTAAGCAAGTTGAGCGTGAACATATTGCACAATCTGGGGAAAGAATGAAATTGATGCTAAGAAATTGTCCTACTCATGGTTTAAATCTTTGGATGATCATACAGAAATTTTATGCGGGATTGAATTTTGTTTCTAGAAATCTTTTAGATTCCGCCGCATGTGGCACTTTTATGGAAATTACTTTAGGCGAAGCCACTAAATTTCTTGATAATATTATGGCAAATTATTCACAATGGCATACCGAAAGAGCACCTACTAGTAAAAAGTTAATTTGGTTGAATAAATTAGTACTTTGAGTGAAAAATTTGATGCTCTTATGAAATTGCTTGCTAGTAAAAATGCTCCTATTGATCTTAATGATGTGCCTTTTTCTACTTTGATAGAGTAAAATAGTGATTCCATGGATTTGAATTTTGTCTCGCGAAACAATTTTAATAACGATGCTTATAGAGGTAATTTTAATCCTAGGCCTTATCCTAGAAATTCCTCTGATAATTATGGTAATTCCAATGGTAATTCTACTTACAATAATAATAGGAACCCCTCTGATCATGAGGGTTATATTAAATAATTTATCAATGCTCAAAAAAATTTCAATATTGCGATAGAAGAAAAGGTAAATAAGATTGATGATATGTCTAGAAGCATTGATAGAATTTCCCATGATGTAGAAAATCCCAAGATTAAAAATTTTCCACCTAAGGTTGATGTCAATGAATCAATTAAAGCTTTATATGTTTATATGGATGAAAGTAAGAAAAGAACCGCTATGCTTAGAGCTAAAAATGAATTTCTAGAAATAGCGTTTTCTACTGATTGCTTTCATAATGATGATGAAGATCTTAAGATGGTTGATGTTTCTTCTATTAATTCCTTGTTTAGTAGTGTTAAAATTGATGACAATAGGATGGAAGAAGAGTCAACTTTAGCTAGAGGGCGTCCTCATAATGCGGAGGGTGAAAATCTTGTTGAAAAAAATGATAAAAGTGGGTTTGAAGAGGTCAAAACTTTAACTAGTGATGTGCCACTCTTTTGGATTACAAAGAATTTAATTATGATAGTTGCTCTTTGATTGAATGTATTTCTTTGTTGCAATCCATGATAAATTCACCCAATGCCTATGAACAAAATAATGCTTTTACTAAACATACTGTAGAAGTGATGATGAAAGCTTTAGATGAAAAGTTGGAATTAGAGATTTCAAGTCCTAGATATTATATGATGAATGGGAACCTACCATTAAAGTAAAGATTTAAAAAAATGAGTGCTTTGCTTTATGTGATTTGGGTGCTAGTGTTTCCACAATTTTGAAATCTCTATGTGATGTGCTTTGTCTTACGAATGTTAAGAATGTTCTCTTAATTTGTACTTGACGGATTCTACTATTAAAAAGCCTTTGGGAAGGATTAATGATGTTCTTATTCTTGCAAATAGGAACTATGTGAAGGAAATATGCCCTAGAGGCAATAATAAAGTTGTTATTTTATATTTCCTTATTCATGATAAAGATTCATTCATACTAGAAGTGTATTGATCGGTAACCTTGATACATGTGTGAATACATAAACAAACACCATGTCCCTAGTAAGCCTCTACTTGACTAGCTCATTGATCAAAGATGGTTAAGGTTACCTAACCATGGACATGAGTTATCATTTGATAACGGGATCACATCATTAGGAGAATGATGTGATGGACAGGACCCATCTGTTAGCTTAGCATATTGATCGTTCAATTTAATTGCTATTGCTTTCTACATGTCAAGTACATATTCCTTCGACCATGAGATTATGCAACTCCCGGATACCGAAGGAATGCCTTATGTGCTATCAAACGTCACAACGTAAATGGGTGATTATAAAGATGCTCTACAGGTATCTCCGAAGGTGTTTGTTGAGTTGGCATAGATCGAGATTAGGATTTGTCACTCCGAGTTTCGAAGAGGTATCTCTGGGCCCTCTTGGTAATACACATCATTAGAAGCCTTTCAAGCAAAGTGACTAATGAGTTAGTTGTAGGATGATGTATTACGGAACAAGTAAAGAGACTTACCGGTAACGAGATTGAACCAGGTATGAAGATACCAACGATCGAATCTCGGGCAAGTAACATACCGGTGGATGAAGGGAATTACATATGTTGCTATAATGGTTCGACCGATAAAGATCTTCGTAGAATATGTAGGAGCCAATATGAGCATCCAGGTTCTGCTATTGGTTATTTACCGGAGAGGTGTCTCGGTCATGTCTACATAGTTCTCAAACCCGTAGGGTTCGGACACTTAATGTTCGATGATGATATTGTATTATATGAGTTATGTGATTTGGTGACCGAATGTTGTTCGGAGTCCCGGATGAGATCACGGACATGACGAGGATTCTTGAAATGCTTGAGAGGTAAAGATTGGTATTCGGACAACGGAAGTGTTCCGGAGTGTATCAGGTATTTATCGGAGTACCGGAGGGGTTACCGGAACCCCCGGGGAGAATATATGGGCCATATGGGCCATGATGGGAGCACACCAGCCCACAGGGGGTGGCACAACCCCCTATGGGAAGAGTCCGAATTGGATAAGGAGAAAAGGGGGTTTGCCCCTGATGACCCACAAGTATTTGGGGTCAATTGTAGCCTTTTCGATAAGTAAGAGTGTTGAACCCGACAAGGAGCAGAAGGAAATGACAAGTGGTTTTCAGCAAGGTAATGTTTGCAAGTGCTAAAATTGTAAGTTGCAGAGTAATTTGATAGCAAGATAATTTGTAACGAGCAAGTAACGACCGTAGTAACAAAAGTGCAGCAAGGTAGCCCAGTCCTTTTGAGGCAAAGGACAGGCCAAAACGGTCTCTTATGATAAGCAAAGTGTTCTTGGGGGTACGCGGGAATTTCATCTAGTCACTTTCATCATGTTGGCTTAATTCATGTTCGCTACTTTGATAATTTGATATGTGGGTGGACCGGTGCTTAGGTGTTGTTCTTACTTGAACAAACCTCCTACTTATGATTAACCCTCTCGCAAGCATCCGCAACTACGATAAAAGTATTAAGAATAAATTCCAAGCATAGCATTAAACTTTTGGATCCAATCGGTCCCTTACAGAATAGCGCATAAACTGGGGTTTAAGCTTCTGTCTCTCTTGCAACCCACCATCTAATAACTACTCCACAATGCATTCCCTTAGGCCCAAATATGGTGAAGTGTCATGTAGTCGATGTTCACATGACACCACTAAGAGAATGACGCATACATATCATCAAAATATCGAACACATATCAAGTTCACATGATTACTTGCAACATGATTTCTCCCGTGACCTCAAGAACGAAAGTAACTACTCACAAATGACAATCATGCTCAAGATCAGAGGGGTATTAAATAGCATAATGGATCTGAACATATAATCTTCCACCAAATAAACCATATAGTAATCAACTACAAGATGTAATCAACACAACTAGTCACCCACAAGCACCAATCTATGGTTCTGGTACAAAGATTGAACACAAGAGATGAACTAGGGTTTGAGAGGAGTTGGTGTTGATGAATATAGCCCTCCCCAAGGTGGGAGAGTTGTTGGTGATGATGATTTCCCCCTCTGGGAGGGAAGTTCCCCCGGCGGAATCGCTCCACCGGAGGGCAAAAGTGCTGCTGCCAAGTTCCGTCTCGAGATGGCGGCGCTTCATCCCGAAAGTCCTACTCTGATTTTTTTTCTAGGTCAAAATGACTTATATACTAGAAGATGGGCACAATAGGTGGGCCGAGGAGGGCAGCACCCACTAGGCCGCGCATGGGCCTCCTGGCGCGCCCAGGTGGGTTGTGCCCACCTGGCGGCCTCCCTCTGGTACTTATTTGATCCAATATTTATTAAATAATCCATAAAAAACCTCGGGAAGTTTCAACTCATTTGGAGTTGTGCAGAATAGGTAGCTTGAAGTAGCTTTTTCAGGTCTAGATTTCCAGCTGCCAGAATTCTCCCCCTTTGTGTATACCTTGCAGATTATGAGAGAAAATTCATTAGAATTACTCCAAAAAGCATTATTATACAATAAAACATCATAAATAACAGTAGGAAAACATGATGCAAAATGGACGTATCAACTACCCCAAGCTTAGACCTCACTTGTCCTCAAGCAAAAATCAAAATCGAAAAACATGTCCACGTTCTTAGAGAGAGAGAGGTGTCGATAAAAACAAAAATACGGACATAGCAGCATCATGTAACTTATTATAACAGGAACAAACTTTAGCATAAAACTTTTATCATAGACTTCTCATGAACAAGTGACAATTCATCACAACATCGAACTATAAAGCATAAACTCTATTGGAAACCAACAAACTATGTTCTCAGTGAACTTTGCAACTACAATTCATCATCTTTTCAGGAAGGGTCGCGTATCGGAGCCTTTAGGCAAGTCCACATACTCAACCATCATTTAGTCTTTTATGATTGCTAACACTCATCGCGTACACATGAGCAAAACGTTTCAACCGGACACATAGAAAGATAGGAACTTATAGATTTGCCTCCCAATGTATTCACCTCAACGGTGATGTTAACAATAATAACTCATGCTACCCATATTCAACTGGATATATGTGCCTAGATCTTTCCTCACCACATGATGCTTGCCAAAGGAGAAAAATAAAAGGAATAGAGAGAAAAACTTTGACTCATGCATGAAAGTAAATACGTGAAAGTAAAAGATAGGCCCTTCGCAGAGGGAAGCAGAGGTTTCCATGCGATTTTTGTTTGTATTCTCAACCCCTTAGTGCAAGAGAATGTCACATTATATTGCCCCTTGTGATGGCAACCTTTATTATGTAGTCTGTCGCTTTTATTCTTCACCATCACAATTTCGTACAATGCTCAATTTTCCCTTACACTAAATGATCTCACACTTTTAGAAGGAATTTTTATTGCCCTTTTTGCACCGATGAGAACTTACTTGAAGGATCTTACTCAATCCATAGTTAGGTATGGTGGATTCTCAAGCAAGATTTTGTTTAAGGGTTTTGGATGCACAAGTAGTATCTCTACTTAGTGCAGAGTTTTTGGCTAGCAAAGATAGGGAAAGCACCACATGTGGAAGGATCTATGACAATATAACTTCTATGTGAATATGAATAAACATAAATCATTATATTGTCTTTCTTGTCCAATGTCAATTTTTTTGGCATATAATATGTTGATGGGTGCTCACAATCCCAAAAGATTTCCATGATAGTGTATTTGCATGTGAATCTTCTCTTCCCTCATTAATTCTTTCATGAGCTGCATCATTGACTAATGCTATGTTTGTCAATCTACAATAAGATTTTCTACTTATACTTTTCCTTGTGTAATGGCATCACTTACCATAATATTAGCATATGAACTTTTTCATTTATTTCCTTTCTTTTTATTGAAACAAGAGAGTAAAGAAGGCAAAACTCAAGCTGAAATTTATTATATATCTCGCACACAATTACAAGGATTGATCACTAAGCAAGCTCTCAAAAAGAAATGATCGAACTAAACTTTTATTCATCTAATAGCAAAAGATAACCATGGATCGAACTAAGAAAGTAAAGGAAAAAGATAGTGGAGATGATACAATACCGGGGCACCTCCCCCAAGCTTGGCGAAAGCCAAGGGGAGTGTCCATACCCGATACTCAGTTTTCTTTTGGTGGTGAAGAAGTAGGGGGTGGTGATGAAGTAGAAGGTTTCTTGTCCTCGGGTTTCCATGGGAGAGGCTCACCATCATAGGAAGAAGAGTGAGTCTCTCAGATCCTGCAACTGGCAGCCAAACTCATACCTTTGAACCTTGCGTCATACTCAAAGACTTGGCTTTGAAGGTCATGAATCTGGCTATGAAGTTGATTTGCTCGTTGAGGGAGAAGACGATGTGCTTCATGGACTTGCCATCCACCTTGAGATCTGGGTATAGTCCACGGTCGTGAGGTGATTGGCATTGAGTCCATGTTCCATCATTCCCTTGCACTTGAAGATGTCCTGCTCTGTAGCTTCAAGCCTGGCCTCCATGGATCCAGTCCCCTTGGGTCCTTGCACATCGAGGATGTGCAGCACCCCACCGTGCATCTGGATGGCTTGAGGGTGTTGCATCACCTCCCGCAGATATGGGTTGATGACATTGTCGAAGAACTTGTCCTTGGAGGAGCTTGAAGCGGCCATGATGGATTGGATCTGATAGAAAATAGCGAGAAAAGAAAACAGGAGATTTCTTCACGATACGGAGGTCAACAGGTTTGGGGGGTATATAAAGATTTTTTATCTTGGGGAACAAGCAGAACAGAAGAAAAACAGAGTCCGAAAAGTACCCGAGGTGGGAACAACCCACCTGGGCGCGCCTGGCATGCCAGGTGCGCCCTGGTGTATCGTGCCCACCAGGGTCACTTTCCTGGAAGTTTCTTATTCTCCTAATTTTTTAAATACTTTAAAACTGACAAAAAAATTGCGGATTTTTCGGTGTCCGTTTACTTACCGTATCACGTACCTCCCCTTTTTTCATGATTCTGGAGTGTTCCGAAAGGTTTCCTTTATGCGTTCTTCCAGTGTCAAAGTTTGGATAATATTGCTTTCAACATTAATGGGCATACCTGAGATATAGTGTTTTATTCGTTGCCCATTGACAACCTTCGGGTTAGTACCTTCGGCATTATTTATTTTGATGGCTCCGGATCGATGGACCTCCTTGATGACATAGGGTCCTTCCCATTTGGAGAGGAGATTTCCTGCAAAGAATCTGAAACGAGAGTTGTACAAAAGAACATATTCTCCAACTTTGAACTCACGCTTTTGGATTCTTTTGTCATGCCACCTTTTAACCTTTTCTTTAAATAACTTTGCATTTTCATAGGCCTGGGTTCTCCATCCATCTAATGAGCTAATATCAAATAGCCTCTTTTCACCAGCAAGTTTGAAATCGTAGCTGAGTTCTTTAATTACCCAATATGCTTTATGTTCTAACTCAATAGGTAAATGACAAGCTTTTCCATAAACCATTTTATATGGAGACATACCCATAGGATTTTTATAAGCTGTTCTATAAGCCCAAAGGGCATCATCTAATTACTTAGACCAATTCTTCTGGGACCTATTGACAATCTTATGTAAGATTAATTCTATTTCTCTATTGCTAAGTTCAACTTGAACACTAGACCGAGGATGATAAGGTAATGCAATTCTATGGTTAACATCATACTTAGCAAGCATTTTACGGAAAGCACCATGAATAAAGTGTGAACCACCATCAGTCATTAAATATCTAGGGACTCTAAACCTTGGGAAAATAACTTCCTTAAGCATTTTAATAGAGGTGTTGTGATTAGCACTACTGGTTGGAATAGGTTCTACCCACTTAGTAACATAATCAACAGCAACCAAAATATGTGTATACCCACTAGAGGAAGGAAAAGGTCCCATGAAATCAAATCCCCAAACATCAAATGGTTCAACACCAAGTGAATAATTCATAGGCATTTCTTGTCTCTTACTGATATTACCTATTCTTTGACATTCATCACAAGACGAGACAAACTTACAAGCATCTTTAAAAAGAGTAGTCCAATAAAACCCAGATTGCAATACCTTATGAGTGGTTCTGTCTCCCGCGTGATGTCCTCCATAAGCCTCAGAGTGACATTTCCATAGGATTTGTTCCTGTTCATGCTCAAGTACATAACGTATAATAATACCATCTACTCCTTGTTTATAAAGATGTGGGTCATCCCAAAAGTAATGTTTTAAATCATAGAAGAATTTTTTTCTTTTGTTGGTATGTGAAGCTAGGTCGTATGTATTTAGCAACAATATAATTAGCATAATCAGCATACCAAGGTATACTATTATAAACATTTATTGCAGCTAATTGTCATCAAGAAAGCTATCATTAATAGGTTGTGGGTCATTAAGAATATTTTCAGGCCTAGACAAGTTATCAGCTACGGGGTTCTCTTCTGCTTTCCTATCAGTGATATGCAAATAAAATTCTTGTAGAAGAAGAACCCACCTAACGAGTCTAGGTTTAGCATCTTTCTTTTCCACAAGATATTTTATAGCAGCAAGATCAGTGTGAACAATTACTTCAGAATCAACAATGTAAGATCTGAATTTATCACATGCAAACTCCACTGCTAAGAATTCGTTTTTAGTAGTAGCATAATTTCGTTGAGCACTGCCTAGAGTTTTACTAGCATAATGGATAAGATTCAGTTTCTTATCGACTCTTTGTCCTAGAACAGCACCAATAGCATAATCACTAGCATCACACATAATCCCAAAAGGCAAGTTCCAATCAGGTGGTTGAACAATAGGTGCAGTAATTAAGGCTTTCTTTAGTGTTTGAAAGGCTTCCGAACAATCATCATCAAACACAAAGGGAATATCCTTTTGCAAAAGATTTGTAAGAGGCCTAGAAATTTTAGAAAAGTCTTTGATAAACCTCCTATAGAAACCAGTATGACCAAGGAAACTACGAATACCTTTGATATCTTTAGGACATGGCATTTTCTCAATTGCATTAACCTTGGCCTTGTCCACCTCAATGCCTCTTTCAGAAATTTTATGACCCAAGACAATACCTTCGTTAATCATAAAGTGGCACTTCTCCCAGTTCAAGACAAGATTTGTTTGTTCACATCTCTGCAAAACTCAATCAAGATTGCTTAAACAATTATCAAAAGACTTCCCATAAAAAGAAAAGTCATCCATGAAGACCTCAACAATCTTTTCACAAAAATCATAGAATATAGCAGACATACATCTTTGAAAGGTAGCAGGTGCATTACATAAACCGAAAGGCATACGTCTATAAGCATAAGTTCCAAAAGGACAAGTAAAAGTGGTCTTTTCTTGATCAGGTTGTGAAACAGGTATTTGTGAAAAAACAGAATATCCATCAAGGAAGCAAAAATGTGTGTGCTTAGATAATCTTTCTAACATTTGATCAATAAAAGGCAGAGGGTAATGATATTTTCTAGTTGCTTTGTTTCATTTTCTATAATTAGTTACCATTCTATAGCCTGTGACAATTATTTGTGGAATGAGCTCATTCTTATCATTAGGAACAACAGTAATACCTCCCTTCTTAGGGACACAATGAACATGACTTACCCATCTACTGTCAGCTATAGGATAGATTATAACTGCTTCCAGAAGTTTCAATATTTCCGTTCTTACCACTTCTTTTATTTTCAGTTTTAATCGACGTTGGTGATCAACAACGGGTTTAGCGTCGGGTTCCATATTAATCTTGTGCTGACATAGAGTGGGACTAATGCCCTTAAGATCATCAAGAGTATATCCAATAGCGGCTCTAAGCTTCCTTAGAACTTTCAATAATCTTTCTTCTTCATGTTCTGAAAGGTTAGCACTAATAATAACAGGATATATCTTTTTCTCATCAAGATAAGCATATTTCAAAGTGTCTAGCAATTGTTTTAATTCAAACACAGGATCACCTTTAGGTGGAGGAGGACCTCCTAGAGTTTCAATAGGCAAATTATGTTTAAGAAGAGGTTGTTGTTCGAAAAAGATTCTATCTATTTCATTTCTTTCACACATATGCAAATCATTTTCATGGTCAAGGAAATATTGTTCCAAAGGATTAGTAGGGGGTACAACAATAGAAGCAAGACCAATAATTTCATCTTTACTAGGCAAATCTTTCTTATGAGGTTGTCTACTAAACTTGGAAAAATTAAATTCATGAGATTCATCACCAAAGCTAACATCGACAGTTTGTTTCTTACAATCTATTTTGGCATTGACGGTGTTCAAGAAAGGTCTACCAAAGATAATGGGACAAAGTCATCTTGTGGGGAGCCAAGAACAAGAAAATCAGTAGGGTATTTTATTTTCTCACACAAGACTTCAACATCTCTAGGAATCCCAATTGGTGATATAGTATCTCTATTGGCAAGTTTAAAGTGACATCTATGTCTTCTATTTCAGTAGGTGTTATTTCATTCTTGATTTCTTCATATAAGGAAAAAGGAATAGCACTCACACTAGCACCTAGGTCAAATAACCCATGATAATAGTGATCTTCTATCTTAACTAAGACAACAGGTATGCCAACATCTGGTCTATGTTTATCATTTTCTTCAGGTTTGGCAATTCTAGAAGCTTCATCACAGAAGTAAATAACATGCCCATCAACATCATCGACCAAGATATCCTTAATCATAGCAACACTAGGTTCAGTTCTGATTTGTTCAGCTAGTTTAGGTGTTCTAACATAACTTTTGTTAACCACAGTTGAAGCTTTAGCATGTTCCTTCATCCTAAAAGGGAAAGGTGGTTTTTCAATATAAACAATGGGAACAACTGGATCAACATTGTAAATGATAGTTTCTTCTTTAGCTTTTACCGGCTCTTTAATTTCTTCTTTAATTGGTGAGTGATATTTAAACCACTTATCCTTAGGGAGATCAACATGAGTAGCAAAAGATTCACAAAAGGAAGCTACTATCTCGGAGTCAAGTCCATATTTAGTGCTAAACTTCTCAAAAGCATTGGTTTTCATAAAAGATTTAACACAATCAAACTTAGGTTCGATACCTGACTCTTTACCTTCGTTGAGTTCCCAATCTTCAGAGTTGTGTTTATTCTTTCTAAAAGATCCCACTGGAATTCAATAGTCTTCTTCATAAAAGAACCAGTACAAGAAGTATCGAGCATGGGTTGATCATTACGAAAAAGCCGAGCATAAAAATGCTGAATAATAATTTCTCTTCAGAGTTCACGATTGGGGCATGAATATAACAGTGACTTAAGCCTCCCCCAAGCTACAGCGATACTTTCTGATACGCCTCCGTCGTATCTATAATTTTTTGTTTTTTCATGCCAATATTATTCAACTTTTACATACTTTTGACAACTTTTTATATTATTTATTTGGACTAAACTTACTTATCTAGTGCCCAGTGCCAGTTCCTATTTGTTGCCTATTTTTGTATCGCAGAAAATCCATATCAAACAAAGTCCAAACATGATGCAACTCCACGGAGAATTATTTTGGAATATTTGTGATTTTTGGGAGTTGGAATCACCACAAATGGAGGCCCACACGGACCACGATACACCAGGGCACGCCTCAGGCCCCTGGCGCGTAGTGGTGGGTTGTGCTCACCTCGTATGTCGGTTGGATCTCTATTTCGGGTGCAAGGAAGCTTATATTAGGAAAAAAATGTGTAAAAAGATCAGCGCAATCAGAGTTACGGATCTCCGGAAATATAAGAAACAATTTTCAGCCAGATCGGAGAGCGCAAAACAGAAGAGGACAGACAGACAGATCCAATATCGGAGGGGCTCTCACCCCTCCACAGCCATGGAGGCCATGGACAGAAGGGGAACCCTCCTCCCATATAGGGGGGAGGCCAAGGAAGAAGAAGAAGGAGGGGGCTTTGTCCCCCCTCCCTCCCAATGGCACCGAAACACCGCCGAGGCTAGGATTGTGACGGCGATCTACATCAACAACCTTGCTACCGTCAACACCAACTTTCTCCCCCTCTATGCAGCGGTATAACACCTCTTCCCCCCATTGTAATCTCTACTTAAACATGGTGCTCAACTTCATATATTATTTCCCAATGATGTATGGTTATCCTATGATGTTTGAGTAGATCCTTTATGTCCTATGGGTTAATTGTGATCTTGGTTCGTATGATTATACATTTTATTTATGGTGTTGTCCTACGGTACCATCCATCTCACGCAAAAGTGAGGGGCCCCCGCTGTAGGGTGTTGCAATATGTTCATGATTCGCTTACGGTGGGTCGCGAGAGTGACAGAAACTTAAACCCGAGTAGGTGGGGTATGACGTACGGGAGTAAAGAGGACTTGATACTTAATTCTATGGTTGGGTTTCATGACCTGAATGATCTTTAGTAGTTGCGGATGCTTGCTAGAGTTCCAATCATAAGTGCATATGATCCAAGTAGATAAAGTATGTTAGCTCATGCCTCTCCCTCATATTAAATTACAAGAATGATTACCGGTACTTGTTATCGATTGCCTAGTGACAAATGACTTTCTTGTTGACAAAAGCTATCTACTTTTATTACCTTGCAATTTATTCTTAGTTTTATTCTCGCAAAGTACTCGTAGTTTTATTCTCGCAAAATTGTTTCATACTTGTTTTAGGTAAAGCAAACATCAAGCGTGCGTAGAGTTGTATCGGTGGTCGATAGAACTTGAGGGAATATTTGTTCTATGTTTAGCTCCTCGTTGGGTTCGACGCTCTTACTTATCGAAAGAGGCTACAATTGATCCCCTATACTTGTGGATTATGAAGACTATTTTCTGGCGCCATTGCCGGGGAGCAATAGCGCGGGTGAATATTCTCATGTGTGCTTGTTTCCTTTATCACTAAGTAGTTTTTATTTCCTGTTCTAAGTTGTTCTCTATCTTTAGTTATGGATGTGGAACATGAAACACCAAAAAAATTAGATGCACTTGCTACTCATGGAGATGGGGAATCTCCTAAAACACTCGATGCTTGTTATGTAAAAGATGTTATGCACTACTTTGATAATCCTGAGAAAACCCCATTCAACTATATAATGGGAGTAACGTTGGATCAACGTGAATACTTTAGGGATTATCGCTTGACACAAACAGGGAAACTTATATGGAATCAAATTTATATGTTGCATTGGTATGCTCAGATTTATGCTTGAGATATGATTTTACTTGTTGCTGTAGGATGAATGCTCCACACCTTCCCTTTTCATGAGAATTTAATGATAATGAAACCTTGGCTTCTTATGCTAGAGGTAAATATGATTATTATGATGTGGAATGAATAGAAGAAGTTGTTGCTTTTAAGGGTGCTTATTGAGGGAGTCCTGGATTAGGGGGTATCTGGACAGCCGGACTATATACTTTGGTCGGACTGTTGGACTATGAAGATACAAGACTGAAGACTTCACCCCGTGTCCGGATGGCACTCTCCTTTGCCTGGAAGGCAAGCTTGGCTATACGGATGTGTAGATCTCCTTCTCTATAACCAACCCTGTGTAACCCTAGCCCCCTCTAGTGTCTATATAAACCTGAGGGTTTAGTCCGTAGGACAAGGACAATCATAATCATAGGCTAGCTTCTAGGGTTTAGCCTCTACGATCTCGTGGTAGATGAACTCTTGTAATACTCATATAATCAAGATCAATCAAGCAGGAAGTAGGGTATTACCTTCATCGAGAGGGCCCGAACCTGAGTAAACATCGTGTCCCCAGCCTCCTGTTACCATTAGCCTTAGACGCATAGTTCGGGACCCCCTACCCGAGATCCGCCGGTTTTGACACCGAGATTGGTGCTTTCATCGAGAGTTCTACTGTGTCGCCGCGATAAGGATTGATGGCTCATCTCGTTGTCAAGGACAACATCACCTCTGGGGGAGCCCTTGCTCTAGGCCAAACTCTCCGACTAGGCGGCTTCATTATGACTGCCCGATCGGTTGTCGCGCCGACGATGACTTCTCGGGTCATCAAAAACAGCCTCCACATCAATTTGGAACTCGCCAAACAGATGGATCCAATGGAGCTCTCCTCCCTTAATGAGCTCTTGGATCGCATCGCCGCTCTGGGAGTCGCTACGGACTATGATCGGATTGGGCTTAAACTCGACCAAAGGGAGATTAACTCTCCGCCGGTCACCCATGAGATAGCAGTAGTGGAAGAGCAACACATGGATTACCCCTCTATTTTGAGGACTAACTATGTCCGGATTTCTGAGCTCTCCAAGCCGGATGCCCGTTCGCGGGAGGACATGACCCAAACCCCGAACTTAGAATCGGGCGGCGGGCCGGAAAAATTGGGCAACATCTCGGAGCCCGAGCTGCCAAGCCCGGAAGCTCTTTTGCCCCTGGGTCTCACATCGGGTCAGAGTTCGGACTTAAATCTGCCCACCCACCCAGATTTAAGCAATCTTTCCCACATCAGACAAGATCCCCAAGAGATAGTACATCACTATTGGGCCAGATTCCTCCTTGTGATAGACAAGGTCAAGGACTGTCGCGAGGAAGACGCAATCTCATTCTTTTGAAAAAATCGCACGGACAAGGGGATCCTCAACGCCATAAGTTGTTGTGACATAGTACACTTCACTGACTTAGCGGCCATGGTATAGAAGTACTGCGTGATGGAAAGCGCCTGGAAAACCCAAACAAACTTCTGGGGTAATCCGGCCCTCAATAAACCCCTTGTCTGAACTAAAAGGGTAAACTCTCGCAAGTCACCCGATTCAATTAGCAAAAAACCAAGGCCCGCTGCAGGGCGTCGAACCATATTGGAGGAATGGCTCAATGGGCCATGCAAAATTCACAGCACACCGGATACCATACCAACACATAGCCTTAGAGCATGTTGGATACTCCGGCAGGTTGCGAAGAGCGGCGAGGATCTCCTCATCAACCATACTACAGAACAACATCCCGCCGAGAATAACAATGCGGTACTGACAGTCTTCAAAACTTTCGCCTCAAATAATAGGCGCAAGCGAGCTCTCCATAGCCTCGCCGAAGTTTGCCACATGGCAACAATAAATCCGTGGAATGACACGGCTATAACTTTCAATGCCAGTGACGAACCTCAATTCCAAACAGTCCGGGCACCAGCCGCTTTGGTCCTTAGTCCAATCGTGGATGGCTTCCGGCTCACTAAAGTGCTCATGGACGGCGGAAGCGGATTAAACCTCATATACGAGGAAACCCTCAACAAGATGGAAATTGACAAGAGCCGCATTGAGCGAAGCAGCACAACCTTCAGGGGAATCATCCCTAGTCGGGAGGCACGATGTGCGGGAAAAATCACACTGGATGTGGTATTCGGCACGCCGAAGAATTACAGGTCCAAAGAAATCACATTCCAAGTGGCCCCATTCAACAGCAGATACCATGCCCTCTTAGGGCGGGACGCATTCACGAGCTTTCAAGCTATACCCCAATATGGGTACATGAAGCTCAAAATGCCCAGGCCCAATGGAATCATCATTCTATCTAGTGATCCGGACGTCACACTCCTCACCGAAAATAAGACCGCCGCACTGGCCTTCGAAGCATTATCCAAAGCCCTCGCGGCCGAAGAACTAATCGCGCTGCGCTCCATAGTGGACAGGGACGATGTGATACTCGACAAGCGACCCAAATCCACCTCCTTCAAACCAGCGGACGAAATAGTCAAATTCCCGGTCCACCCAACGGACCCTACAAAAACAGCATCAATTGGGACACAGCTGAACCTGACAATAGATTCCGCACTACGAGAGTTATTGCGTGAGAATTGGGACATCTTCGCCTGGCATCGTTCAGACATGCCACGTATCCCACGTAGGTTGGCCGAGCATAGCCTAAACATACAAAAGGGATACAAGCTGGTTAAGCAGACTCTTCGGTGCTTTTCAGAACCCAAGCGACACGCCATGGGAGAAGAACTAGCCAAGTTACTTGAGGCCGGATTCATCAAAGAAATAAAACATCCGGACTGGCTAGCAAACCTGGTGATGGTACCAAAGAAGGACAAATCCTGGCGCCTATGCATCGACTTCAAGGACCTTAATAAGGCTTGCCCAAAGGATCCCTTCCCACTACCCTGCATCGATCAAATAATTGACGCTACCGCAGGACACGACTCACTGTGTTTCCTTGGCGCATACTCCGGATACCACCAAATTAAGATGGCGGAGTCCGACCAAGCCGCAACGGCATTCATCACTCCATACGGCCCCTCCTGTTTCAACACCATGCCTTTCGGGCTCAAAAACACCGTTGCAACCTATCAGCGCATGATTCAGACATGCTTGGAAACACAAATCGGCAAAATGGTGGAGGCATACGTAGATGACGTGGTCATCAAGACCAGACACGTCGAATCCTTAATAGACAACTTGAGGCTTACGTTCGTCAATCTCCAAACATATGCCATCAAGCTCAATCCGGAGAAATGCATCTTCGACGTACTAGCCGGAAAGCTCTTGGGCTTCATTGTTTCCAATAGAGGAATTGAAGCGAATCCGGCTAAAATCCGAGCTCTGTCATAGTTGGCTACCCCAACAGACCCCAAGCAAACCAGAAATTAACTGGATGCGTGGCTGCCTTAAGCCGCTTTATCTCCCGATTAGGAGAAAAGGCATTACTCCTCTATCGCCTTTTTCGATGCACTGACCGCTTCGAGTGGACGGATGCGGCTACGGCCGGACTGGAAGAAATAAAGGCCATCTTGGCCAGCAACCCAATCCTGGCTGCACCAAGTATTGGTGAACCCATGCTCTGCTACACATCAGGTTGTAAGCGCAGCGCTCATCGTCGAACGAGAGACGGCCGGACATAAATTCCCGCTTCAAAAGCCGGTATACTATGTATCCACTGTCCTAACTCCATGCAAATCATGATACCCGCATTATCAAAAGATAGCATACTGTAATGCCCTGGATTCGATGCGCCAGGTGTCTGCCAGTTATTCGCCGTCGTTGCCATGTCATTTGCTTGTGTGTTGCATTTTGCCATGTCATCATCTGCATTTCATCTGCATGTTTTTCAAAACTTGCATCCGTTCGGGTTCCCCCGGTTCTCTCCGTTGTCTGTCCGGAGTCCAGACCTCTCGTGCGCGCCCGTCGCCCCTCTCAGACCTTGTTTTCGTGAGCGGGTTAAAAACGTTCTCGGAATGGACCGTGATTTGCCGAGTGGCCTTGGTATAGCACCGGTAGACCGCCCGTCAAGTTTCGTTCCATTTGGAGGTCGTTTGATACTCCAACGGTTAACCGCGTAGCCCGAAACCCCTCTCTCTTTGCAGCCCAGCGCCTCTTCACCACAGCCCATGAGCCCATCCAAACCCCCTCCATGCTCTCGGTCATTCGATGACGATCGTGTTGGCGAAAACCGCACCTCATTTGGAGCCTCCTAGCTCCCTCTACCTATAAATATGAGATCCCCTCCGCATTTTTCCCAGTCCAAACCCTAGCCCCACTCCCTTTCCGCCGCCGAACATGTCTGCCCGCCACCGGACGCGTCCGCCGCCCCGCAGCCACGTTGCCCGAACCAATCCGGAGCCGCCACGTCATCACCGCCGCCTCGCCAACCAATCCGGAGCCGCCACCTCACCTTCCCCGCGCCCACATCACCGCCGGGCCCGCGGAGCTCATCTCCGGCCCACTCTGGGCCACGGCGGGCCCGATCCGCCCGGTCAGCGCCGCCGCCCCTCGGCCTCCGCAGCCCAGCGCCGCCTCGCCTACCCGCCGCCGGTGACCTCGAACCCCGCCGTCGCCTCGCCGGAGCGCGCCTCCGCCGCCCCACGCCGCTTGCCGTCCGACCCCAGGTCGCCGTCGCGCCCCTTCTCCTTCTCCGGCTATCTCCCTGCATCTCCCTAATGTCACACCCAATATGCGATACTATCCTAAAGAGACTCGAAGGTCCCACCAAGGATAGAACCGCATATTGAAACGCTTTTGCAAGGTGGATATAATTACATCAACATTACATAATAGATGGGGATACATACAAGGGGCATACAATGCCACACAATACAACATCACAATACATAAGAGCATCATCCGACTACGGATGAAACACAAACAAAAACTCAAACGACATCCACCCTGCTAGCCCAGGCTGCCGACCTGGAAACTATCCCCTGATCGAAGAAGCAGAAGAAGAACTCAACGCAAGCAAGCATCGCTCTCGCGTCATGATCACCGCATAACCTGTACCTGCAACTGTTGTTGTAGTAATCTATGAGCCACGAGGACTCAGCAATCCCATTACCATGGGTATCAAGACTAGCAAAGATTAAAGGGAATGGAAGGGGTAAAGTGGTGAGGTTGCAGCAGCGACTAAGAAAGTATGGTGGCTAAACATACGCAAATAAGAGCGAGAAGAGAGCAAGCGGAACGCTAGCAATGATCAAGAAGTAATCATGAACTCCTAATTACGTCAATCATAACCCAAAAACCGTGTTCACTTCCCGGACTCCACCGAGAAGAGACCATCACGGCTACACACGCGGTTGATGCATTTTAATTCGTATCTGGTGTCAAGTTATCTACAACCAGACATTAACAAATTCCCATCTGCCGCATAACCGCGGGCACGGCTTTCGAAAGTTTAAACCCTGCAGGGGTGTCCCAACTTAGCCCATGATAATCTCTCGCGATCAACGAAGGATATACCTTCTCCCAGGAAGACCCGATCAGACTCGGAATCCCGGTTTACAAGACATTTCGACAATGGTAAAACAAGACCAGCAAGACCGCCCGATGCGCCGACAATCCCGATATGAGCTGCATATATCTCGTTCTCAGGGAAACACCGGATGAGCAATCTGTACAACTAAAACCAGACTTCAAGTTTCCCTGAGGGGCGCTGCAAAGGGCTCTAGTTCGGACCAACACTTAGACAAGCATTGACCCGAGGGGCTATAATAAAGATGACCCTTGGGTTAATTACCCCCAAGGGAAATGTAGGTGGTGGTGAGGCAAATGGTAAAACCAAGGTTGGGCCTTGCTGGAGGAGTTTTATTCAAAGCGAACTATTAAGGGGGTCCCATAAATCACCCAACCGCGTAAGGAACGCAAAATCTGGGAACATAACACTGGTATGACGGAAACTAGGGCGGCAAGAGTGGAACAAGACACCAGGCATAAGGCCAAGCCTTCCACCCTTTACCAAGTATATAGATGCATTAATAATATAAGAGATATTGTGATATCCCAACATAAACCTGTCCGCCATGGAGCAATCTTCAACTTCACCTGCAACTAGCAACGCTATAAGAGGGGCTGAGCAAAGCGGTAACATAGCCAAGCAACGATTTGCTAGGAAGGGTGTCAAAGGTTAGAGGTTCATGGCAATTTGGGAGGCTTGATGAGCAAAAGATAGGTAACGCAGCATAGCGATAGAACAAAGCAACTAGCATAGCAATGATAGTAGTGAGATCTAGGGTAGCGGTCATCGTGCCTGAAATCCCGCTAGGAAGAAGAACGAGTCCATGAAGAAGACGAATGGATGAAGCCGAACCAAGCGTAGACGAACGCGTCCTCACGATCGCAACAAAACGGGAACTATCGAGAAGAAGCACACACCATGGTAAACACACCACACATGAACAAGGCATGATGCACAACCAAGCATGATGCATGACAAGGCTACATGAAGCTACTCATGTCAAGAGACGATGCAAACAAGAAAAACATATCAAAGCAAGTTTAAATGAGGCCAGGAACAACATATAACAATTCCGGTAAGTCCTCATATGCAAGTTTCGAAATTGGTCCAGATCTGAATAAACCTTATGTTAAAGTTGTTAAACAGCAAGTTAAGATGCATCAAGAGGATCTACACGAGATTCTAGTCAAGTTACATATGAAGTTCATTTAATTCGGAGCTACGACCTAGAAGATATGAGCAAAACAAATCAAACATGGCATTGATGCAAAATGCACCCAAACATCAAGCAAACACCTCAAAACAAGGATGCAACATGATAATATGAAACTACATGCAATTCTAAGCAAGTTTCATATAGAGCACACTCAAAACGGAGCAACGGTGCAACACATACACTCCAAACAAGACATAACAACAATCTGCCCAAAACAGCAACTAGGCATATTGCAAGCATCAAAACAATATGCTACAGCAGCTCAACATAAGAACAAAAGGCATGGACATGATGTACAGGTAATGCATAACAAAACATGAACACTGAGCTATCTCCAGAAATCACTAGAACATGCTCAAACACACATGGCAAGATTGCAAATAATAACAGTTTCAGACTTTGCAGAAATAACATCAGGTTGCAATGTTCAGAGCTATCAAACAACATGTTACAGGAACTTATCATGGCAAACAAAGGCATGGCATGAATCTACTAAATCCATAGAACAAAAGACCTTTACTGACCATGAGCCAAAAAGGATCAGAAGATATGATGGCACTCATGTAAACATGGCAAAAGATATGACAGATTCATATATGGCAGGAACAACGACAAGTAGGCATGTTGGTGAGCTTGTACCACTCACCACAGTGCAATACATGGCATGACAAGGCAACCAACAGTAATAAGACATGTTTATGAAGCCAAACATGGCAAGAGCAGGTCCATAGGGTGCATGGATCACTAACAACAATCATGGCAACAACTGAACTTAATGTTAACAGGCTGACAGCAACATTATTTAGCAACTTTGGAGCAAGATAACAACAAGTTACGGCAAGCTATAAATGCAACCAGGGGCATGGATGGATAGAACATGACATGTATAACAAAACACCCTTAGTGAACATCTCCAGATTATTAATAGAATGACTTGTAGCAGCAGGTTTACATAGCATCACGAAATAACAGATTCAGCCTAGCAAAACAGTAACAACAAGTACACTACTTAACAAGCTCGATTCACTCACCACAAGTCATTGCCTGACAAGATAAGCATAGATTCAGCAATAAGACATGTTTATGAAACAAACCAAGGCAAGAACAAGTTCATAGCATGCAAGGATCAACTACAACAACCTTGGCAAAATTGAATGACATGTAAACAATCTGCCAGGAAACATTTTGTAGCAAAAGTAGAGCACGAAAATGACATCCTAGACTAGTCCATAATTGCAAACAGGGGCATGAATGGATAGACAATAACCATATGTTCAAAACATCCTTACTGGAGTATCTCAAAATATGCATGGATCTCTCTGTAGCGTCAAGTTTACATGGCATAAAAAATAACAGCAGAACAGGGACTGAAATCAACAACATCACGAAGCCTAGTTTGCATGCTTGTTCTAGCCACCACATTGATCACAAAAATACATGGTAAGCACCTCTGTAAAGAAGACATGTCATAGCTCAAAACACATGTAGACATCAACCTCATAGGATGCACACATCAAACATGGCAAACATGACAAATGAGCATGTTCTGTTAACAGACAGCAGACAACATCATATAGCACTCTTGCAACGATGATTCAGACATCAAGATGGACTCAAATGAACATGATGCAATGTAATGAAATGAAGTACTAGTTGAGAAGAACAAGTTGACATATTACATGCACAAAACGAAGCAGTATGCATGGAGTTATGATGCCATGAACAGGGCAACATTATGCAAAATATTTCAGGGACTTGGTGGAATTTCAACCTCCGAAACTGGACGCGGTCGTGCGGGACGAGGAGATCCGGGCGTGGGGGAAACGCGTTTGGATGGAGGGAGTGGTGGATCTGATCCACTCCCTCGGATCCGGCCAGAGCTCCGGCGAGGGAGAACTCCAGGGACGACGGGGACGACGGGGAGGCGCGGGGCCGGCGAGGGGCGGCACCGGACGAGGTGCCGGTGGCGACGGGCGGCGGAGGCCTGCCCTCTACCAAGGCGGCGGCGTGGAGTTGTGGCTCCGGCGAGAGGAGCTGGTGGCGCCGGCCGGATCGGGAGGCGGGGTCCGGCGGAGCTCGGCAAGGCGAGGCGCGGGCGGCGCCTGCTGGACGCGGTGGCGGCCGGCGACGGGGCTGCGGCTGGACGGCGGCAGGGCGCGCAGGATGGCGGCGGGCTGGGCGGAGCCGGCCGGGAGGCGCGGCGGCAGGGCAGCTCGGGCCCGACGCGGGCGCGCGGGAGCTGGGCGCGGGCCCGGTTGGTGGCGCGGGAGGGCCGGCCACGGGCCAGGCGGGCCCGCGGTGGAGGCGTGACAAAGTGGGGCGGCCCGGGCGACGTGGCACGCCCCGATTGGATGAGGGCGGCGGCGGGATTTTTGTCCGGCCGGACCAGACGTGTCCGGCGGCGCGGGGTGGAAGAAGGCTAGGGTTAGGGTGGAAAACATCCGCGAATTTGGACGGGGAGGGCATATTTATAGATTCTGCGAGTTAGGAGAGTCCAAATGAGGAGCGGTTTTTGGCCACGCGATCGTGATCGAACGACCGAGAGCATGGAGGGGAGTTTGCTAGGTTTTGGGCCACTTTGGAAGGGTGTTGGGCTGCAAAGAGAAAGGGGGGTTTCAGGCTATGCAGTTAACCGTTGGAGTATCAAACGACCTCCAAATGGCACGAAACTTGACAGGCGGTCTACCGGTGCTATACCAAGGCCGCTTGGAAAGACTCGGTCCATTCCGAGAATGTTTAACACCCGCTCACAACAGGAGACAAAAGGGGAACACCGGAGGGCATAGGAGTGCCGGATTAAAAAACGGACAACGGGGAAAATGCTTGGATGCATTAGACGAACACGCATGCAAAATGAAATGCACATGATGACATGGCAAAATTCAACACGCAAGAAAATGACATGGCAACTATGGCGAATAACTGGCAGACACCTGCGCATCGAATCCGGGGCGTTACAACACTCCTCCACTAACAAGAGATCTCGTCCCGAGATCTTAGGACCGAGACGGAAGGGAAAAAGGGATGAGGTGAAACAAGAACTCAAGATAAGAAGCAAGGAATCGAGAGCAGTTGAGAAGAAGAGAGGCACGACGAGAATGACGAGAATCAAAAGCTCACGGGATGAGATAGACTATGAAACCACTCCGGTTAGAACAAGATAAGAAACGAATAAGACTGAAAGGTTTTAGGCAGCACCCCTGTTGATGATGGAAGGACAAGACCAAGAACTTGAGAGGACGGAATGATACTTGATGAAGACATGACACAAAACCTCTGGAAAGAATTGAAAGAGAATTGAATGAAAAGAACTTAAAATGAAGGATTGACTGGAGTTGTTGAGAAGATCAACAACGAAAGAATAAGCTTGTCGTGGACTTATGGATAACATCTCAAAATCATAAGGTGATAACCAGCCGCAAACGGAAATGATTGGTAAGCTGAGAGGAATGAAGAAATGAAAAACTCCACTTCACAAGATTACGGAGAATTAATTGCACTTCGAGATGCGAGAAGAAAAGATACTTGAACTCCTCCAACAAAATCTTGATGAACTCTTGAAGAATGAATTAAATCATGAAGAACTCCGGTGACAAAAGGATGATGAGATAGAATGAAGGAAGAAAGAATAAGATGAGCCTTACAATGATTTAGATGGAGGTTCCGACAAAATGGCCGAGGAAATTTGAACTCCGGAAAAGAAAAGACGAAAACACTTGAAACTAGAATTTATTCCTCAAGAACAAACTCTGAAGGAAGGGATTACTTGCTTGGAGGATATAAGAGTAAGATTTATTGTATGCCTATCCTTCATCAAATTAAATTGATGACAAGCAATGGATTTTGCATACTACTTATTCTTCTTGAAAAGGATTGAGAAGTGACATGTCGCAAATTTGAGGAGGTCTTCATGAACCACCGGTAGGATTGGAAAGAACGAATGAATTAATATGGTAATCAAAGAAAAAGAATCTTGAACGAACCACCATTAGAATTCGGAAATGACTGACGAAAAAGAAATAATCACCGGAAGAATTAGAAGAAGCAATAAGCTAGAGGGGATTTAGATGCACAAGAACGAAGAGATAACGAGCTGATTAAAGAACACTTGATGATGCACCGGGATAATTGGATAACGGTAGCTGAAAAGTGAGGACGAAGAATTCTTCTGGGACGATGACCTTCGGTGAAAAGAAACATAAATCGACTCCTCACAAACTCCGGATGGGTGAGAAAAAGGAATATCTGACAAATGGAATAAATTGAGAGGATAACATGAATCTAGAACCATGAAACTTTGAGAGAATGGGCAAGAATTAGAGGAAAACTCTTCTTCGGTCTTCAAATGACGACGAGAAACACCACAAAAATTACTAAGATACTCCGGGAGAATGAAAAGGAGGAAGGGCTGAACCAACAATGAAATGATTTGAAATCGATCTTGGAGAAGGCATGTGACTGATGAAATTCATTCTTACGTCACACTTTGAAAAGAATTGAGAATAACTCCGGGAAATTAGAAGAGTCAGGTAAGATCCTGGGAAAAGACCTGTGGGTTAGGGCCCACTGAAGAGAAAAACACCGTTGTTAAGGGATGTTGAACAGATAGATGAAGCACCGGAACAATTGAAATATTTGAATGAGGTGACAACCTCAAATTAATTGGAACACAGACGAATCTCCTGAGATGTCTTCCGAACTCCGGAATTATTAACTGGCGAGAGGCGAACGAGCAGGGAAAACACTTGAGCCGGGGAAAAGAATATAATCACCCGAAAAACTTGAATTGAAACCACCGGAGAGAAAAAATGATGAATGTCAAACAAGACGAGAATTCACCGGTTGAAACAATTGACGAAAAACTGAAGATGCTCCACACGAATGACATTGATGGTCGAAATAGACTTAGGCTCCGGGAAGAAGAGGGTGGGAGGGCGGGAAAACAAAGACAACTTGGAAGGGGGAACCGACGAATATCTTGAAGAGAAAACACCAGTTGAAATCATTGAGGAAAGAAAAACAAAGACTTTGCACGAGTAGGATGGATACTTGATTACGCACTCCGACTCCAAGAAGAAAAAGGGGTGGGCGGGTGGGAAAAAGAAAACAACTGAGGATTGAACTCAAAGATGAAGAGGCTCGAGTCAACTTGACGAGAAATGCACCGGATAAAAAGGGAAGAGAACCAACGATCGGAAAAACCAACTGCGTGAACCTAAAGAAAAATTTGAAGGGGAAGAGGAGTAATTCAAAACACCTACGTCAAGATTCCTGACCAGAGCGATGAAGGGGATGAGGTGTAAAAAGAATTCCTACTCTTCGATATAACAAGACTCCGAAAAACAGTTTTCTTCTAGATTCAACAACGGCCAAACTACACGATCAATCAAGGGGGCTCCTAAGGTCGTTCGAGGCTTTGATACCAACTTGTCACGCCCAATATGCGATACTATCCTAAAGAGACTCGAAGGTCCCACCAAGGATAGAACCGCATATTGAAATGCTTTTGCAAGGTGGATATCATTACATCAACACTACATAATAGATGGGATACATACAAGGGGCATACAATGCCACACGAATACAACATCACAATACATAAGAGCATCATCCGACTACGGATGAAACACAAACAGAAACTCAAATGACATCCACCCTGCTAGCCCAGGCTGCCGACCTGGAACCTATCCCCTGATCGAAGAAGCAGAAGAAGAACTCAACGCAAGCAAGCATCGCTCTCGCGTCATGATCATCGCATAACCTGTACCTACAACTGTTGTTGTAGTAATCTGTGAGCCACGAGGACTCAGAAATCCCATTACCATGGGTATCAAGACTAGCAAAGCTTAAAGGGAATGGAAGGGGTAAAGTGGCGAGGTTGCAGCAGCGACTAAGCAAGTATGGTGGCTAAACATACGCAAATAAGAGCGAGAAGAGAGCAAGCGGAATGGTCGTGAAGCTAGCAATGATCAAGAAGTGATCCTGAACTCCTACTTACGTCAATCATAACCCAAAAACCGTGTTCACTTCCCGGACTCCACCGAGAAGAGACCATCACGGCTACACACGCGGTTGATGCATTTTAATTCGTATCTGGTGTCAAGTTATCTACAACCGGACATTAACAAATTCCCATCTGCCGCATAACCGCGGGCACGACTTTCGAAAGTTTAAACCCTGCAGGGGTGTCCCAACTTAGCCCATGGTAAGCTCTCGCGATCAACGAAGGATATACCTTCTCCCAGGAAGACCCGATCAGACTTTGAATCCCGGTTTACAAGACATTTAGAGAATGGTAAAACAATACTAGCAAGACCGCCCGATGCGCTGACAATCCCGATAGGAGCTGCACATATCTCGTTCTCAGGGCAACACCGGATGAGCAATCCGTACAACTAAAACCAGACCTCAAGTTTCCCTGAGGGGGCGCTGCAAAGGGCTCTAGTTCGGACCAACACTTAGACAAGCATTGGCCCGGGGGGGCTATAATAAAGATGACCCTTGGGTTAATTACTCCCAAGGGAAATGTAGGTGGTGGTGAGGCAAATGGTAAAACCAAGGTTGGGCCTTGCTGGAGGAGTTTTATTCAAAGCGAACTGTCAAGGGGGTCCCATAAATCACCCAACCGCGTAAGGAACGCAAAATCCGGGAACATAACACCGGTATGACGGAAACTAGGGCGGCAAGAGTGGAACAAAACACCAGGCATAAGGCCGAGCCTTCCACCCTTTACCAAGTATATAGATGCATTAATAATATAAGAGATATTGTGATATCCCAACATAAACCTGTCCACCATGGAGCAATCTTCAACTTCACCTGCAACTAGCAATGCTATAAGAGGGGCTGAGCAAAGCGGTAACATAGCCAAGCAACGGTTTGCTAGGAAGGGTGTCAAAGGTTAGAGGTTCATGGCAATTTGGGAGGCTTGATGAGCAAAAGATAGGTAACACAGCATAGAGATAGAACGAAGCAACTAGCATAGCAATGATAGTAGTGAGATCCAGGGTAGCGGTCATCTTGCCTGAAATCCCGCTAGGAAGAAGAACGAGTCCATGAAGAAGCCGAACGGATGAAGCCGAACCAAGCGTAGACGAATGCGTCCTCACGATCGCAACGAAACGGGAACTATCGAGAAGAAGCACACAACATGGTAAACACACCACACATGAACAAGGCATGATGCACAACCAAGCATGATGCATGACAAGGCTACATGAAGCTACTCATGGCAAGAGATGATGCAAACAAGAACAACATATCAAAGCAAGTTTAAATGAGGCAGGGAACAACATATAACAATTCCGGTAAGTCCTCATATGCAAGTTTCGAAATTGGTCCAGATCTGAATAAACCTTATGTTAAAGTTGTTAAACAGCAAGTTAAGATGCATCAAGAGGATCTACACGACATTCTAGTCAAGTTACATATGAAGTTCATTTAATTCGGAGCTACGACCTAGAAGATATGAGCAAAACAAATCAAACATGGCATTGATGCAAAATGCACCCAAACATCAAGCAAACTCCTCAAAACAAGGATGCAACATGATAATATGAAACTACATGCAATTCTAAGAAAGTTTCATATAGAGCACACTCAAAACGGAGCAACGGTGCAACACATACACTCCAAACAAGACATAACAACAATCTGCCCAAAACAGCAACTAGGCATATTGCAAGCATCAAAACAATATGCTACAGCAGCTCAACATAAGAACAAAAGGCATGGACATGATGTACAGGTAATGCATAACAAAACATGAACACTGATCTATCTCCAGAAATCACTAGAACATGCTCACACACACATGGCAAGATTGCAAATAATAACAGTTTCAGACTTTGCAGAAATAACATCAGGTTGCAATGTTCAGAGCTATCAAACAACATGTTACAGGAACTTATCATGGCAAACAAAGGCATGGCATGAATCTACTAAATGCATAGAACAAAAGACCTTTACTGACCATGAGCCAAAAAGGATCAGAAGATATGATGGCACTCATGTAAACATGGCAAAAGATATGACAGATTCATATATGGCAGGAACAACGACAAGTAGGCATGTTGGTGAGCTTGTACCACTCACCACAGAGCAATACATGGCATGACAAGGCAACCAACAGTAATAAGACATGTTTATGAAGCTAAACATGGCAAGAGCAAGTCCATAGGGTGCATGGATCACTAACAACAATCATGGCAACAACTGAACTTAATGTTAACAGGCTGACAACAGCATTATTTAGCAACTTTGGAGCAAGATAACAACAAGTTACGGCAAGCTATAAATGCAACCAGGGGCATGGATGGATAGAACATGACATGTATAACAAAACACCCTTAGTGAACATCTCCAGATTATTAATAGAATGACTTGTAGCAGCAGGTTTACATAGCATCACGAAATAACAGATTCAGCCTAGCAAAACAGTAACAGCAAGTACACTACTTAACAAGCTCGATTCACTCACCACAAGTCATTGCCTGACAAGATAAGCATAGATTCAGCAATAAGACATGTTTATGAAACAAACCAAGGCAAGAACAAGTTCATAGCATGCAAGGATCAACTACAACAACCTTGGCAAAATTGAATAACATGTAAACAATCTGCCAGGAAACATTTTGTAGCAAAAGTAGAGCATGAAAATGACATCCTAGACTAGTCCATAATTGCAAACAGGGGCATGAATGGATAGACAATAACCATATGTTCAAAACATCCTTACTGGAGTATCTCAAAATATGCATGGATCTCTCTGTAGCGTCAAGTTTACATGGCATAAAAAATAACAGCATAACAGGGACTGAAATCAACAACATCACGAAGCCTAGTTTGCATGCTTGTTCTAGCCACCACATTGATCACAAAAATACATGGTAAGCACCTCTGTAAAGAAGACATGTCATAGCTCAAAACACATGTAGACATCAACCTCATAGGATGCACACATCAAACATGGAAAAAAATGACAAATGAGCATGTTCTGTTAACAGACAACAGACAACATCATATAGCACTCTTGCAACGATGATACAGACATCAATATGAACTCAAATGAACATGATGCAATGGATTGAAATGAAGTACTCGTTGAGACGAATAATTTGACATATTACACGCACAAAACGGAGCAGTATGCATGGAGTTATGATGCCATGAACAGGGCAACATTATGCAAAATATTTCGGGAACTTGGTGGAATTTCAACCTCCTAAACTAGACGCGGTCGTGCGGGACGAGGAGATCCGGGCATGGGGGAAACGCATTTGGATGGAGGGAGTGGTGGATCTGATCCACTCCCGCGGATCCGGCCGGAGCTCCGGCGAGGGCGAACTCCGGCGACGACGGGGACGACGGGGAGGCGCAGGGCCGGCGAGGGGCGGCACCGGACGAGGTGCCGGTGGCGACGGGCGGCGGAGGCCTGGCCTCCGGCGAGGCGGCGGCATGGAGTTGTGGCTCCGACGAGAGGAGCTGGTGGCGCCGGCCTGATCGGGAGGCGGGGTCCGGCGGAGCTCGACAACGCGAGGCGCGGGCGGCGCCTGCTGGACGCGGCGGCGGCCGGCGACGGGGCCACGGCTGGCGGTGGCAGGGCGTGGAGGACGGCGGCGGGCTGGGCGGCGCCGGACGGGAGGAGCGGCGGCGGTCGCCGGAGAGCGTGGCGGCGGGGCAGCTCGGGCCCGACGCGGGCGCGCAGGAGCTGGGCGTGGGCCTGGTTGGTGGCGCGGGAGGGCCGGCCACAGGCCAGGCGGGACCGTGGTGGAGGCGCGGCGAAGTGGGGCGGCCCGGGCGACATGGCGCGCCCCGATTGGATGAGGGTGGCGGCAGGATTTTTGTCCGGCCGGACCGGACGTGTCCGGCGGCGCGGGGTGGAAGAAGGCTAGGGTTAGGGTGGAAAACATCCGCGAATTGGACGGGGAGGGCATATTTATAGATTCTGGGAGCTAGGAGAGTCCAAATGAGGAGCGGTTTTTGGCCACGCGATCGTGATCGAACGACCGAGAGCATGGAGGGGAGTTTGCTGGGTTTTGGGCCACTTTGGAAGGGTGTTGGGCTGCAAAGAGAAAGGGGGGTTTCGGGCTACGCGGTTAACCGTTGGAGTATCAAACGACCTCCAAATGGCACGAAACTTGACAGGCGGTCTACTGGTGCTATACCAAGGCCGCTTGGCAAGACTAGGTCCATTACGAGAACGTTTACCACCCGCTCACAACAGGAGACAAAAGGGGAACGCCGGAGGGCATAGGAGTGCCGGATTGCAAAATGGACAATGGGGAAAATGCTCAGATGCATTAGACGAACATGCATGCAAAATGAAATGCACATGATGACGTGGCAAAATGCAACACGCAAGCAAATGACAGGGAAACTACGGCGAATAACTGGCAGACACCTGGTGCATCGAATCCGGGGTGTTACACCTAACCTCTCTCCTCTCCCCTGCAAGACTTCTCGCCGCCGCCGCCATGGAGTTCGTCGCCGGCTCCCTGCTATTGCCCTGCTCCGGCGACGGATCCGGCCCCACCGCCCGGATCCATCCATCCCCGACGGGATCCGCATCCCTCCACCGTCGGAGCCGCGCCAAGCCGCCATTGTCGTTCCGCTCCGCGCAGAGGAGCGCCGCCACCCGCTCGACCCTGCCAGCGCCTGTTCAACGCGTCGACCCCACGTGGGCCCGCGGCCCCGACCCCGCCGGCCCAGCTCCAGCCTCTGACTAGGCCGCCTGGCCTTCTCTTCGTGTTCTGGGCCTCGGCCCATGGTGAGGACCCGTCAAACCCGCGCCCAGTGCATCGTTTAGTATCCATCGCTCGACTCTGTTTTTTCTCCAAGTCCCTGATATTTGCACATTCTGATGCTATGTTTGACCTGCCATATATCCTAGCATACTGCTCCGTTTTGGGCATATAATATGTCAAAATGTTCGTGGTGAGATTCTCTACATTTCATTACATTGGGCCATGTTTGTTTGAGTCCATCCTGATGCTCTAATCATCGTTGCTAGAGTGCTATATGATGTTAATCTGCTGAAACTGTTATAACTTGATGTTTTGTCATTTTCTTTGCATTTTGTGTGTGCATCCTATGAGAATGAGCTATACATGTGTTTTTAACTACATCATGCCATCTTAACAGGGTTGCTTGTCTTGTATTTTTTTGAGTCTTGTACTGAGTGCATCGAGCTTGTTAAGTATGGTACTTGCTGTTGCTGTTTTGCTAGGCTGAATCTGTTATTTTGTGATGCTATGTAAACCTGCTGCTACAAGTCATTCTATGCATAATATGGAGATTTTCACTAAGGATGTTTTATTATGCATGTCATCATATATCCATCCTTTCCCCTAGTTACATTTATAGCTTGTTGTAGCTTGTTGTTATCATGCTCTCAAATTGCTAAATAATGTTGCTGTCAGCCTGTTAACATTAAGTTCAGTTTTGCCATCTGCTTTGCTAGTGATCCATGCACCCTATGAACTGGAAATTGCCATGCTTAGCTTCATAAACATGTATTATTGCTGTTGGTTGTCTTGTCATGCCATTTAATTCTCTGTGGTGAGTGGTACAATCTCACCAACATGCCTACTTATTGTTGTTCCTGCCATGTATGAATCTGTCATATCTTTTGCCATGTTTACATGGGTGCCATCATATCTTCTGATCCTTTTTGGATCATGGTCAGTAAAGGACTTTTGTTCTATGCAATTAGTATGTTCATGCCATGCCTTTGTTTGCCATGATAAGTTCCTGTAAATTGTTGTTTGATAGCTCTAAACATTGCAACCTGATGTTATTTCTGCTAAGCCTGTAAACTGTTATTATTTGCAATCTTGCCATATCTTTTTGAGCATGTTCTAGTGATTTCTGGAGATAGCTCAGTGTTCATGTTTTGTTATGCTTTACCTATAAATCATGTCCATGCCTTTTGTTCTCATGTTGGGGTGTTGTAGCATATTGTTTTGATGCTTGCTAGATGCCTAGTTGCTGTTTTGGGCAGACTGTTGTCATGTCTTGTTTGGAGTGTATGTGTTGCACCGTTGCTCCGTTTTGAGTGTGCTCTATATGAAAATTTCTTGGTTTTGCATGTACTCCCTCCGTTCCCAAATAATTGTCTTTCTAGCCATCTCAAATGGACTACAACATACGGATGTATGTAGACATGTTTTAGAGTGTAGATTCACTCATTTCGCTCCGTATGTAGTCACTTGTTGAAATATCTAGAAAGACAATTATTTAGGAACGGAGGGAGTAGTTTCATATTATCATGTTGCATCCATGTTTTGAGGTGTTTGCTTCATGTTTGGGTGCATTTTGCATCAATGCCATGTTTAACTTGTTTTGCTCATATCTTCTAGGCCGTAGCTCTGAATTAAACGAACTTTATATGTAACTTGACTAGAATCTTGTGTAGATCATCTTGGTGCATCTTAACTTGCTGTTTAACAACTTGAACATAAGGTTTATTCAGATCTGGACCAATTTCGAAATTTGCATATGAGGACTTACCGGAATTGTTATATGTTGTTCCCGGCCTCATTTGAACTTGCTTTCATGTGTTGCTCTTGTTTGCATCATCTCTTGCCATGAGTAGCTTCATGCAGTCTTGTCTTGCATCATGCTTGGTTGTGCATCATGTCATGTATATGTGTGGTGTGTTTACTATGTTGTGTGCTTCTTCTCGATAGTTCCCGTTTCGTTGCGATCGTGAGGATTCGTTCGTCTACGCTTGGTTCGGCTTCATCTGTTCATCTTCTTCATGGACTCGTTCTTCTTCCTTGCGGGATTTCAGGCAAGATGACCGTCACCTTCGATCTCACTACTATCATTGCTATGCTAGTTGCTTCGTTCTATCGCTATGCTGCGCTTCCAATCACTTGTTCTTCAAGCCTCCCAATTTGCCATGTCAGCCTCTAACATTTTCACCCTCCTAGCAAACAGTTGTTTGGCTATGTTACCGCTTTGCTCAGACCCTCTTATAGCGTTGTTAGTTTCAGGTGAAGTTAAAGATTGCTCCATGGTGGATAGGATTATGTTGGGATATCACAATATCTCTTATTTTATTAATGCATCTATATACTTGGTAAAGGGTGGAAGGCTCGGCCTTATGACTGGTGTTTTGTTCCACTCTTGCCACCCTAGTTTTCGTCATACCGGTGTTATGTTCCCGGATTTTGCGTTCCTTATGCGGTTGGGTGATTTATGGGACCCCCTTGACAGTTCGCTTTGAATAAAACTCCTCCAGCAAGGCCCAACCTTGGTTTTACCATTTGCCTCACCACCACCTATACCCTTCCCTTGGGTCGGCCAACCGAGGGTCATCTTTATTTTAGCCCCCCCGGGCCAATGCTTGTCTAAGTGTTGGTTTGAATTGGGCAGACTGTGGGGCCACCTCGGGGCAACTCGAGGGCTAGTTTTACTCGTAGGCTGACCTATCCGGTGTTGCCCTGAGAACGAGATATGTGCAGCTCCTATCGGGATTGTCGGCGCATTGGACGGCTTTGCTGGACTTGTTTTACCATTGTCAAAATGTCTTGTAAACCGGGATTCCGAGTCTAATCGGGTCTTCCTGGGAGAAGTATATCCTTCATTGATTGCGAGAGCTTATCATGGGCTAAGTTGGGACCCCCCTGCAGGGTATAAACTTTCGAAAGCCGTGCCCGTGGTTATGTGGCAGATGGGAATTTCTTAATGTTCGGTTGTAGATAACTTGACAACAGATTCGAATTAAAATGCATCAACCGTGTGTGTAGCCGTGATGGTCTCTTTTCGGCGGAGTCCGGGAAATGAACACGGTTTAGGGTTATGTTTGATGTAAGTAGGAGTTCAGGATCACTTCTTGATCATTGCTAGCTTCACGACCGTTCCGTTTGCTCTCTTCTCGCTCTTATTTGTGTATGTTAGCCACCATATATGCTTAGTCGCTGCTGCAACCTCACCACTTTACCCTCTTCCTTTCCCTTTAAGCTTTGCTAGTCTTGATACCCATGGTAATGAGATTGCTGAGTCCTCGTGGCTCACAGATTACTACAACAACAGTTGCAGGTACAGGTTACGCGATGATCATGACGTGAGAGCGATGCTTGCTTGCTTGAGTTCTTCTTCTGCTTCTTCTTTGATCAGGGGATAGGTTCCAGGTTGGCAGCCTGGGCTAGCAGGGTGGATGTTGATCTCTTGTATGATGTTGTTGTATTCGTGTGGCATTGTATGCCTTGTATGTATCCCCATCTATTATGTAATGTTGATGTAATGATATCCACCTTGCAAAAGCGTTTCAATATGCGGTTCTATCCTTGGTGGGACCTTCGAGTCTCTTTAGGATAGTATCGCATATTGGGCGTGATAAGTTGGTATCAGAGCCTCGACCGACCCTAGGAGCCCCCTTGATTCATCGTGTAGTTTGGCCGTTGTCGAGTCTAGAAGAAAACTGTTTTCGAAGTCTAGTTATATCGGAGAGTAGGAATTCTTTTTACTCCTCAGTCCCTTCGTCGCTCTGGTGAGGAATCATGATGTAGGTGTTTTGAATTACTCCTCTTCCCTTTCAAATTTTCTTTAGGATCACGCGGTTGGTTTTCTGATCGTTGTTTCTCATCTCTTTTCATCCGGTGCATTTCTCGTCAAGTTGACTCGAGCCTCTTCATCGTTGCCAAGTTCAATCCTCAGTTGTTTTTCTTTACCACCCGCCCACCCTTCTTCTTCTCGGAACCGGAGTCCGTAATCGAGTATCCATCCTACTCGTGCGAAGTCTTTGTTTTCTTTCCTCAATGATTTCAATCGGTGTTTTCTCTTCAAGATATTTGTCGGTTCCCCCTTCAAAGTTGCCTTTGTTTTCCCGCCCTCCCACCCTCTTCTTCCTGGAGTCTAAGCCTTTATTCGAGCATCAATTTCTTTCGCGCGGAGTCTCTTCAGTCTTTCCTCAGTTGTCTCAACCGGTGTAGTCTTGTCTAGTTCATCTTTGTTCGTCGCATTTTCTTTCCGGTGGATCCAAATTCAAGTTTTTGGTTGTCGATCGTATTTTTTCCCGCAGCTCAACACACTTCCCTCTGCTCGTTTTGCCTCTCACCATTTTATCATTCCGGAGTGCTGAAGACATCACAGAAGATTCGTGTTTGCATTCAATTATTTCGAGGTTGTCACCTTATTCAAATCTTTCAATTGTTCCGGTGCATCATCTATCTCTTCAACAAACCATTCCAATGGTGTTATCTCTTTAGTGGGCCCTAACCCACAGGTCTTTTCCCAGGATCTTACCTGACTCTTCTAATTCCCCCGGAGTTATTCTCAATTCTTTTCAAGTGTGATGTAAGAATGGATTCCATCAGTCACATGCCTTGTCAAGATCGATTTCAAATCATTTCATTGTTGGCTCAACCTCTTCGCTTGTCATTCTCCCGGAGTATCTCAGTAATTTTGGTGGTGTTTCTCGTCGTCATATGAAGACCGAAGAAGAGTTCCTCTTAAACCTTGTCCGTTCTCTCGAATATTCGTGGTTCTAGCTTCATGTTATCCTCTCGATTTATTCCATTTGTCAGATATTCCTTTTCTCACCCATCCGGAGTTTGTCAGGAGTTGATTTATGTTTCTTTTCACCGGAGGCCATCATTCTAGCTATCATTATCCAATTATCCCGGTGCTTCATTCAAGTGCTCTTTAATCAGATCGAGTTCTTCCCATTCTCTTGTATCTAAATCCCCTCAATCATATTTGTTCTTCAAATTCTTCCCGATGATTCATTCTCTTTCGTCATTCAATTTTCGAATTCTTAAGGTGGTTCGTTCAAGATTCTTTTTCTTTGATTATCATATTAATTCATTCGTTCTTTCCAATCCTACCGGTGGTTCATGAAGACCTTCTCAAGTTTGCGACATGTCACTTCTAAATCCTTTTCTAGAAGAATAAGTAGTATGCGAAATCCATTGCTAGTCATCAATTTAATTTGATGAAGGATAAGCATACAATAAATCTTATTCTTATTTCATCCAAGTGATTAATTCTTTCTTTCGGAGTTTGTTTTTGATGAATAAATTCTAGTTCCAAGTGTTTTTCATATTTTATTTTCCGGAGTTCAAATTTCCTCGGCCATGTCGTCGAAACCCCCATCTAAGTCACCGCTAGCTTTAATCTTATTCTTTTTTCCTTCACTCTATCTCATCTTCTTTTTGTCACTGGAGTTCTTCACGATGGTTCTTCATGATTCAATTCATTCTTCAAGAGTTCATCAAGATTTTGTTGGAGGAGTTCAAGTATCTTTTCTTCTCGTGTCTCGAAGTGCAAATAGTTCTTCCTTTTCTTCTGAAGTGGAGCTTTGCATTCCTTCGGTCTTCTCAGTTATTCAATCTATTCTGTTTGTGGTCGGTTACCACCTCATAATTTCTGAGAGGTTATCCATAAGTCCACAACAAGCTTATTCTTTCGTTGTTGATTTACTCAACAACTCCGTTTCAACCTTCCTTCTAAAGATGCTTTCAATTTCATTCGTGGCACAAGTTGTCATTTTTTTCTCCGTTCTTTCATTCAACTCTTTCAATTCTTTATGGAGGTTTTGTGTCATGTCTTCATCAAGTATCATTCCATCCACTCAAGCTCGTGTTCTATTCCCCCATGTTTCACCCAGAGTGCTGCCTAAATCCTTTCAGTCTTATTCGTTCCTTATCTCATTCTAACCAGAGTAGTTTCATAGTCTATATGATTCCGTGAGCTTTCGATTCTTGTCATTCTCGTCGTTCCTCTCTTTTTCTCCAGTGCTCTCGATTCTTTGTTTCTTCTCTGGAGTTCTTGTTTCACCTCATCCCTTTTCCCTTCTGTCTCGGTCCTAAGATCTCGGGACGAGATCTCTTGTTAGTGGAGGAGTGTTGTAACGCCCCGGATTCGATGCGCCAGGTGTGTGCTAGTTATTCGCCGTCGTTGCCATGTCATTTGCTTGCGTATTGCATTTTGCCATGTCATCATCTGCATTTCATCTGCATATTTTTCAAAACTTGCATCCGTTCGGGTTCCGCCGTTTCTCTCCGTTGTCCGTCCGGAGTCCAGACCTCTCGTGCGCGCCCATCGCCCCTCTCAGACCTTGTTTTCGTGAGCGGGTTAAAAACGTTCTCGGAATGGACCGTGATTTTCCGAGTGGCCTTGGTATAGCAACGGTAGACCGCCCGTCAAGTTTCGTTCCATTTGGAGGTCATTTGATACTCCAACGGTTAACCGCGTAGCCCGAAACCCCTCTCTCTTTGCAGCCCAGCCCCTCTTCACCACAGCCCATGAGCCCATCCAAACCCCCTCAATGCTCTCGGTCGTTCAATCACGATCGTGTGGGCGAAAACTGCACCTCATTTGGAGCCTCCTAGCTCCCTCTACCTATAAATATGTGATCCCCTTCGGATTTTTCGCAGTCAAAACCCTAGCCCCGCTCCCTCTCCGCCCCCAGACATGTCCGCCCGCCACCGGATGCGTCCGCCGCCCCGGAGCCATGTCGCTCAAACCAATCCGGAGCCGCCACGTCATCACCGCCGCCTCCCCAACCAATCCGGAGCCGCCACCTCACCTTCCCCGCGCCCACATCACCTCCGGGCCCGCGGAGCCCATCTTCGGCCCGCTCTGGGCCACGGCGGGCCCGATCCGCCTGGTCAGCGCCGCCGCCCCTCGGCCTCCTTCGCCCAGCGCCACCTCGCCTCCCCGCCGCCGGTGACCCTGAACCCCGCCGTCGCCTCGCCGGAGCGCGCCCCCGCCGCCCCACGCTGCTCGCCGTCCGACCCCAGGTCGCCGCCGTGCCCCTTCTCCTTCTTCGGCTATCTCCCTACATCTCCCTAACCTCTCTCCTCTCCCCTGCAGTGCTCCTTGCCGCCGCCGCCATGGAGTTCATCGCCGGCTCCCTGCTGCCACCCTGCTCCGGCGACGGGTCTGGCAGGATCCGGCCCCCACCGCCCGGATCCATCCATCCCCGACGGAATCCGCATCCCTCCACCGTCGGAGCCGCGCCAAGACGCCGCCGTCGTTCTGCTTCACGCGGAGGAGAGCCGCCGCCCGCTCGACCCTGCCGTCGCTCGTTGAGCGCGTTGACTCCGCGTGGGCCCACGGCCCCGACCCCGCCAGCCCAGCTCCAGCCTCTGCCTAGCCCGCCTGGCCTTCTCTTCGTGTTTTGGGCCTCGGCCCATGGTGAGGACCCGTCAAACCCGTGCCCAGTGCATCGTTTAGTATCCATCGCCCGACTGTTTTTTTTCACTGTCCCTGATATTTGCATATTTTGATGATATGTTTGACCTGCCATATCTCCTAGCAAACTGCTCCATTTTGGGCATATAATATTTCAAAATGGTCGTGGTGAGATGCTCTACATTTCATTCCATTGGGCCATGTTTGTTTGAGTCCATCCTGATGCTCTAATCATCGTTGCAAGAGTGTTATATGATGTTAATCTGCTGAAACTGTTATAACTTGATGTTTTGTCATTTTCCTTGCATTTTGTGTGTGCATCCTATGAGCATGAGCTATACATGTGTTTTTAATTAAATCATGCCATCTTTACAGGGGTGCTTGTCTTGTATTTTTTTGAGTCTTGTACTGAGTGCATCGAGCTTGTTAAGTATGGTACTTGCTGTTGCTGTTTTGCTAGGCTGAATCTGTTATTTTGTGATGCTATGTAAACCTGCTGCTACAAGTCATTCTATGCATAATATGGAGATGTTCACTAAGAATGTTTTGTTATGCATGTCATTCTCTATCCATCCATGGCCCTGTATACATTTATAGCCTGTTGTAGCTTGTTGTAATCTTGCTCTCAAATTGCTAAATAATGTTGCTGTCAGCCTGTTAACATTAAGTTCAGTTTTGCCATGTGATTTGCTAGTGATCCATGCACCCTATGAACTTGAAATTGCCATTCTTAGCTTCATAAACATGTCTTCTTGTTGTTGGTTGCCTTGTCATGCCATGTAATGCTCTGTGGTGAGTGGTACAAGCTCACCAACATGCCTACTTATTGTTGCTCCTGACATGTATGAATCTGTCATATCTTTTGCCATGTTTACATGGGTGCCATCATATCTTCTGATCCTTTTTGGGTCATGGTCAATAAACGACTTTTGTTCTATGCAATTAGTAGGTTCATGCCATGCCTTTGTTTGCCGTGATAAGTTCCTGCAAAATGTTGTTTGATAGCTCTTAACATTGCAACCTGATGTTATTTCTACTACGCCTGTAAACTGTTATTATTTGCAATCTTGCCATGTCTTTTTGAGCAAGTTCTAGTGATTTCTGGAGATAGCTCAGTGTTCATGTTTTGTTATGCTTTACCTGTATATCATGTCCATGCCTTTTGTTCTCATGTTGGGGTGCTGTAGCATATTGTTTTGATGCTTGCTAGATGCCTAGTTGCTGTTTTGGGCAGATTGTTGTCATGTCTTGTTTGGAGTGTATGTGTTGCACCGTTGCTCCGTTTTGAGTGTGCTCTATATGAAACTTGCTTGGTTTTGCATGTAGTTTCATATTATCATGTTGCATCCATGTTTTGAGGTGTTTGCTTGATGTTTGGGTGCATTTTGCGTCAATGCCATGTTTAACTTGTTTTGCTCATATCTTCTAGGCCGTATCTCCGAATTAAACGAACTTTAAATGTACCTTGACTAGAATCTTACATAGATCATCTTGGTGTATCTTAACTTGCTGTTTAACAACTTGAACATAAGGTTTATTCAGATCTGGACCAATTTCGAAATTTGCATATGAGGACTTACCGGAATTGTTATATGTTGTTCCCGGCCTCATTTAAACTTGCTTTCATGTGTTGCTCTTATTTGCATCATCAATTGCCATGAGTAGCTTCATGAAGTCTTGTCTTGCATCATGCTTGGTTGTGCATCATGTCATGTATATGTGTGGTGTGTTTACTATGTTGTGTGCTTCTTCTCGATAGTTCCCGTTTCGTTGCGATCGTGAGGATTCATTCGTCTACGCTTGGTTCGGCTTCATCCGTTTGTCTTCTTCATGGACTCGTTCTTCTTCCTTGCGGGATTTCAGCCAAGATGACCGTCACCTTCGATCTCACTACTATCATTGCTATGCTAGTTGCTTCGTTCTATCGCTATGCTGCGCTTCCTATCACTTGTTCTTCAAGCCTCCCAATTTGCCATGTCAGCCTCTAACATTTTCACCCTTCCTAGCAAACCGTTGTTTGGCTATGTTATCGCTTTGCTCAGCCCCTCTTATAGCGTTGTTAGTTGCAGGTGAAGTTAAAGATTTCTCCATGGTGGACAGGATTATGTTGGGATATCACAATATCTCTTATTTTATTAATGCATCTATATACTTGGTAAAGGGTGGAAGGCTCGGCCTTATGACTGGTGTTTTGTTCCACTCTTGCCACCCTAGTTTCCGTCATACCGGTGTTATGTTCCCGGATTTTGCGTTCCTTATGCGGTTGGGTGATTTATGGGACCCCCTTGACAGTTCGCTTTGAATAAAACTCCTCCAGCAAGGCCCAACCTTGGTTTTACCATTTGCCTCACCACCACCTATACCCTTCCCTTGGGTTGGCCAACCGAGGGTCATCTTTATTTTAGCCCCCCCGGGCCAATGCTTGTCTAAGTGTTGGTCTGAAATGGGCAGACTGTGGGGCCACCTCGGGGCAACTCGAGGGCTGGTTTTACTCGTAGGCTGACCTATCCGGTGTTGCCCTGAGAACGAGATATGTGCAGCTCCTATCGGGATTGTCGGCGCATTGGACGGCTTTGCTGGACTTGTTTTACCATTGTCAAAATGTCTTGTAAACCGGGATTCCGAGTCTAATCGGGTCTTCCTGGGAGAAGTATATCCTTCATTGATTGCGAGAGCTTATCATGGGCTAAGTTGGGACCCCCCTGTAGGGTATAAACTTTCGAAAGCCGTGCCCGCGGTTATGTGGCAGATGGGAATTTCTTAATGTTCGGTTGTAGATAACTTGACACCAGATTCGAATTAAAATGCATCAACCGTGTGTGTAGCCGTGATGGTCTCTTTTCGGCGGAGTCCGGGAAATGAACACGGTTTAGGGTTATGTTTGACGTAAGTAGGAGTTAAGGATCACTTCTTGATCATTGCTAGCTTCACGACCATTCCGTTTGCTCTCTTCTCGCTCTTATTTGCGTATGTTAGCCACCATATATGCTTAGTCGCTGCTGCAACACCACTTTACCCTCTTCCTTTCCCTTTAAGCTTTGCTAGTCTTGATACCCATGGTAATGGGATTGCTGAGTCCTCGTGGCTCACAGATTACTACAACAACAGTTGCAGGTACAGGTTACGCGATGATCATGACGCGAGAGCGATGCTTGCTTGCTTGAGTTCTTCTTCTGCTTATTCTTCAATCAGGGGATAGGTTCCAGGTCAGCAGCCTGGGCTAGCAGGGTGGATGTTGTTTGAGTTTCTGTTTATGTTTCATCCGTAGTCGGATGTTGATCTCTTGTATGATGTTGTTGTATTCGTGTGGCATTGTATGCCTTGTATGTATCCCCATCTATTATGTAATGTTGATGTAATGGTATCCACCTTGCAAAAGCGTTTCAATATGCGGTTCTATACTTGGTGGGACCTTCGAGTCTCTTTAGGATAGTATCGCATATTGGGCGTGACACATACGCGGTCTTCATGGCATCCCGAAAACTACGACACTACTTTCAAGAGTGTTCAATCACGGTGGCCTCTGAAGTACCACTCAATGACATAATAAATAACCGTGATGCTACGGGCCGGATCGCCAAATGGGCTATCGAGTTCCTTCCGTTTGACATAACATACAAACCACGGCGAGCCCTTAAGTCGCAGGTATTGGCCGACTTTGTCGCCGAGTGGACGGAAGCCGAACTCCCTAAAGAGTACGGCACGTACTCCAATTGGATCATGCACTTTGACAGCTCTAAGATGGTGGCTGGTCTAGGGGCGGGCGTTGTACTAACATCCCCCACAGGAGATACAGTCCAATATGTACTTCAAATACTATACACAGATTCCAACAACGCAGCCGAATACGAGGCTCTGTTGCACGGTCTTCGGATGGCAGTCTCCATGGGCATCCAACGCCTAGAAGTGCGCGGGGATTTGAACCTTGCAATATCTCAAATAAATGGAGACTTTGATGCCAAGGACCCAAAAATGGTGGCCTACCACAATGTCGTTCTTAAAATGTCAGCTCGGTTCGAGGGGCTCGAATTCCACCACATGGTAAGAGAGAAGAATCAAGCGGCGGATATTCTCGCCCGCATTGGCACTAAGCGCGACCCCGTCCCACCTAACATCTTCCTGGAAAGGCTATTCAAGCCATCCGTGGTATGGGAAGGGGAGACCAGCAATTTCAGTCCGGATCCAAAGACAACCCTAGACTCCGAACACTCTGACATAATCAGAGGCTCTGCCATCGAAATAACTCCGTCGGCCCACGAGATCATGGCTATAATCGCCCCGTGGACCAAACCCGTCTTAACCTACCTAAATAGGCAAGAACTCCCTGAGGATCAAAATGAGGCACGTTGCATTGTGTGGCACTCTAAAGCCTACAAAGTCCACGAGGAAGAGCTTTACAAGAAAAGCGCTAGTGGAGTGCTCCAAAGGTGCATCTCCGAAGAGGAAGGACGGCAACTTTTGGCAGAAACTCATGCTGGACTTGGCGGCCATCATGCCGCAGCTTGGGCCCTTGTAAGCAAGTCCTTCCATATAGGTTTCTACTGGCCGACAGCACGAGCGGACGCACAAGACCTCGTCCAACATTGCGTTGGTTGCCAGCTTTTTGCCAATCAAAGCCATATGCCGCCTACCGCTCTCCAAACAATCCCCATAACCTAGCCCTTTGCGGTCTAGGGGCTCGATATGGTCAGACCCCTTAAAGGAGGAAGCCATAAGAAAAAATACTTGTTGGTCATGGTAGATAAATTCACCAAATGGATAAAGGCCAAGCCAGTTAAAACGGCCAAATCCGGACCAGTGATAGACTTTATATCTGGAGTCGTATACCGTCACGGTGTCCCCCACAGCATCATCACTGATAATGGCTCCAACTTTACAGCCGACGAGGTGAAAACATGGTGCGGCAAGATGGGTATTAAGCTAGATTATGCCTCTGTCTATCACCCACAAACAAACGGTCAAGTCGAACGGGCAAATGATCTTATTATGAGCGGCATAAAACCCATACTAGTGCGATCCTTGAAGGAATCAGATTCACACTGGGTCGAGGAGATCGACTCCGTACTATGGGGGCTGCGGACCACGCCCAATCGTACAACCGGATACACACCATTTTTTATGGTGTACGGTGCAGAGGCAGTACTACCCTGCGATATCATTCATGACTCACCTCGAGTGCGCATGTACGATGAGAGAGAGGCCGAGCTAGATCGGCAGGACAATTTAGATACATTGGAGGAGGAGCGGGACGTCGCGAAGGCCCGTTCCGCATTTTATCAGCAGCAGGCTCAGAGGTATCAAAGCAGAGAAGTACGGGCCAAAACATATAACGTTGGCGAACTCATTCTATGCCTACCGGAGAATAAAAATGACAAGCTCAAGCCCAAGTGGGAGGGTCCCTTCATCATTGATAAAGTTCTCACTGGAGGAGCGTACCGTCTGCGTGATGCATCAGATAATCGACTCGAGCCAAACCCATGGAACGCGGCCAAACTCCGAAGATTTTACACCTAGTGTCGGACTCTGTGTTTGTCTCCTCACCTTTGTTTTTCCCTTTTTTATGTACATATATCTTATTTCTCTCTCATGTATATATACATAGCTTTAAAAGCTTCAAGTATGCTTTGACCACACACTCCTGCCGCACTATGCGTGCTCAATATACCTGGGGGCTTCTTATACAGAAGCCTAACTCAATTGTCTTCTGGGCTTCATGCCCACTACATATGTGTCATTTCTCCATATGTGCCTTTTTTCACCATTATATGCATCGATATGACTTAAGTTTTGGCCAAGCTGGGTTGCCTGGCTCTTGTGTTTATGCCCTACGTTCCCGTTAATTCGGCTAGGGCATAAGGGGAGCACCTCTGCGATTGTTACTGTCGGGTCAGCCAGATGTGTACCTCAGACTGGGTGAAGCCGAAAGCTAGCATTCTTAAGGGAATATTCGATCGGTGAACAAAAGATGTCTTTTACTTATTACAATACATGCCCCCAGATGTTTATATCCTGTGAAATGTTTTGCAGTTCGGACATGCACATTAATGCATGCACACCCAGGGAAAGGAACCCTTAACGTAACTATTCTCCCTGGAAGATGTTTCTTACCACCCATGTAATATAACATAGCTAGCTGGGTACTTGTTTGTTCAAGCACTTATGACCCCTACGCCTGGTTTCCACGCATACCCCGGTTGTTACATAACGGCGCCGGTATTCGGATACACTCTGGACTATCGGGTCCAGAGGTTAAAGCAAAAAGGTCGGCCAAGACAAATGATTTACAATCCGGCTAGGGACAAAATATGTCCTTTGAAGTATAAAAGACACTTAGACTGACTGAATTCTTCTTCTATACCATCCAACAGGCTGTCTAGCCTACAATCCTGTTGGGAATACTTTGCGGCTAAAGCCAGCTGGTCATATACCAGACCGATGGGGATCTCTTCCCCATATGGCCCTACAGGTTCGACCTCGGAAATATGGTTCGGGTCAGCCTTTGTGTATCGCGTCTTCACCATGGCCCAGGCTTTCCTTGCACCTTGTCGGTAGGCCGATATCTTCCATAATCAGAAGCGCCGCCGCGCTCCCTTGAGCATCTCCACAAGCTCTCCCATGCCTCCGCGCAGGGATGCGGATGGCCACAAAGCCTGGGCAATACCTTGCATTACCTGCCGAACTTGATCGTGCAGTTGTGAGAGTTCTTGGAGAAGATCACCTGCAGATCCAGGCATCTCCTCTCCAGGACGACCTGTCAGCATACCTACAGATATAATTCTGTTAGAGTGTTTCTTCACCGAACTGTTTAACGGTTCGTTCAAGCACTTACTAAAAATGCCGCGTCAAAACCGCTTATTCTCCTTCACGGAATCAGCAAGCTGACCCCGGACATATTTAAATTCAACTTCCAGCTGGGTCTTCGCGTCCTGGAGATCATTCTTCTCCCGTGTATCTTTTGTAAGCACACGCTCGCCAGCCTTCAGCTATTGTTGAGCATGAGGGTCATCCTCCGATACGATCTCTGGATTACTTCCGGGATTGTCTGCCAAATACTAAACATTCTTTTTGATCCAGACAAAAGTTACAAGACGAGGCCTTCTTGGACTCCTCCTTTCCGGCAATTGCGGCCTATAGTTGGGCTTTGCACTCTTCCAGCTCTTTAGATTGCTGGGTATTCTTCTTTGTAAGAACCTATGCACATAATTGATCCTTAAATCAGTTGTGCCAACTGTTTCAAGTCTCAGGGGCTACTGATATATGTACTTATCAAATTTTCTCACCTGAATGTCCTTTACATACTGGTCCGTAGCTGTGGGAAGGGCATCTTGAGCAGCTCGGATGTATGCGTCCCCTGAGTTGAAGGTGTTGAATGCCTCTTCAGAGAAATTAGGGTCGTGTAATGTGGCCCGTCGACGCCTTTGATTCATGGCGCTCTCCACTTCGAAGTTCATAACAGATAATCTATCTGTGTCCTCTATTAGAGGACTGTCCGGCTTTGCCCCCGCGGTAACCTCCGTCCTAGTGTCCGGCTTTGGAGTCCGGCTGCTCTCGGATGTAGTCCGGCGAGTGCTTTTTCTGCTAGGGAGCCGTGGACATTATTATATTTCAAAGGACGATAAACTGCACAGTAGGGTTTTTAATCATACCTCTATGATGGCGTCTCGGTCCTGACCACCTTCCTTTTAAACCGACCTGGCTTTGGGGCTCCTTGTTGATGAGTCACCTCGGGTTCGGCGTGGTGTTCCGATGACCTTCCCTGTACAACACAGTTCAAGTGCAGTGGGTAAGGTGCAAAGAAGGTATCCTTCCTGTGAATTGGCACTCCGGTTCTACTTACATGCGATGCGGGGAGTAGGCCAGGATAATCAACTATGATGGCCACCAAGGTGCAATCACAACTTAACTGATAAAAGTTCATGTCGATGAGCTCCACAAATGTGTCCGGATCTTCTTCAAGTCCGGCGTCAAGGGCCCTGTCGGGGTCTTCTGGCTGTGGAGACAGGCTGTGAACCTCCCTCATGGCTCTTCGCAATTCCTGCTAGGAATTGGCGAGGTAAATATTTGTGATAAGGAATGCGGGAAAAGGCTGGAGTAAAAGGTAGCAACTCACCCAGCTTGGGGGGTTGTACATGGAGAATCCATCCCTTGGTTTAATCTGGATGAACTCCTCCTCTTCTCCTTTGAATAAATCGGGCAATATTTTCGCTAGAGCGGCGGTAGAGTCCGGACCTTTACGGCCGCAGCAGGTGGCGTCGTCTTCTCCATTGAAGTGCCACATGGGTTTCCCCCAATACTGAAGTGGCTGCACCCCCCGCATTATGCATATTGACATAACTTCAATAATTGCCAGTCCTGATCTGGCCAGTGTCTTTGTCCTGTCCATCAGGAAAAGGACCTATCTGTTATCTTCCACCTGGGGGCTCCATGGGCGCCAGCTGAGGTGTTTCTTCAACGGGGCATTGGTAAACTCAGGAAGGCCCATCCGAATAGGGTCCGGGAGGGGGACGTCCTCCATACAAAACCATTCCAAAGGCCAGTCTTCGGATGTCTTCTTCGGAGTACCGGACAAGTATCCGGTCTCGGCGATGCGCCATATTTCGGCTCCGCCCACTTGATATATTGACCCCTCCTGAGTACGGGGTATGAGGCAAAATAGCCTCTTCCATAGCTCGAAATGAGCTTCGTAGCCCAGGAACAGCTCACAAAAGGCGATGTAGCCCGTGATGTGCAAGATGGAGGCGGGGGGTGAAGTGATGCAGCTGGAGGCCATAGAACTCCAAGAGCCCGCGGAGGAACGGATGGATTGGAAATCTGAGTCCCCTCAGCAAAAAAGGGACAAGGCATACCCGCTCCCCCTTTGATGGATTGGGAGAACTCTCTGCTTGCTCCCTGCCATTATAGGTGGCAAGTCTGGCTCGGACGGGGACCATGTATGCGGGCGGGAGAAACCCCTGGGTCTGCAATTCTACCAATCAGCTATGAGGAACAAAACACTTATCCCAGTCGCCTGGCTTAGTGCTACGGGAGCGAGAGGAGGAGCTGCGACGACCGGCCATGATGGAATGGATTCTTCCGGGTGGATCCTCGAGGGGGGAAGGATGGTGTGATTTGGATCTGAGGATCCCCATCTCTTTAAATAGAAGATTTACTTACATGGTCAGGGTGGAAAATGTAAAAATACCTCGACTTCTAGCATTCGCTCGACACGTGGAGATGGCCATTATTGCAGCACAGAAGCCGAGGAGTGCAATATTTATGGGAAGCCGGACACTGCTTGTTACAACAGGTACTCTGTCGAATTTGGAGAAGAACCTGTCTTGCAATGCCGAAGACAATCTGCACGCCGGACTCATCATCATTGAAGCCTGGTTCAGGGGCTACTGAGGGAGTCCTGGATTAGGGGGTATCCGGACAGCCGGACTATATACTTTGGCCAGACTATTGGACTATGAAGATACAAGACTGAAGACTTCGCCCCGTGTCCGGATGGGACTCTTCTTTGCGTGTAAGGAAAGCTTGGCTATACGGATGTGTAGATCTCCTTCTCTATAACCGACCCTGTGTAACCCTAGCCCCCTCCGGTGTCTATATAAACCAGAGGGTTTAGTCCGTAGGACAAGGACAATCATAATCATAGGCTAGCTTCTAGGGTTTAGCCTCTATGATATCTTGGTAGATCAACTCTTGTAATACTCATATCATCAAGATCAATCAAGCAGGAAGTCGGGTATTACCTCTGTCGAGAGGGCCCGAACCTGGGTAAACATCGTGTCCCCAGCCTCCTGTTACCATTAGCCTTAGACGCACAGTTCGGGACCCCCTACCCGAGATCCGCCGGCTTTGACACCGACACTTATGAAATTGAATCTTTGTTTGAAAAGTTTGAAGCTTTTGATGATGATGTTTATAGGCCTAAAATTTTTGCCATCCTTAAATATTGCTATGATAATTATAAATTCAATTCCGATATTGATGCATTTATTGAGAAACTCTTTGCTGTCCAAGAAGAGACTAATATTTTGTAGGAGTCTATGGAAGAAGGAATTGATGAAACTGTGAGCTCATTGGATGAAAAAAAATGATGAGGAGAGCGAAGAACAAGTGGAGGAAGAACAGATTAACTACATGTGCCTACCTTCTAATGAGAGTAACCCTCCAACTCATACATTATTTAATGCCCCTTCATTCTTACCGAAGGATGAATGCTATGATAATAACTATGATCTCGTTGATTCATTTGAAATATACCTTTTTGATGAACTTGATGCTTGTTATGCTTGTGGCCAAGATGCCAATATGAATTAAGCTTATGTAGATGAACTTGCTATAGTTCGTTATGTTAAGAATGAAATTGTTTCTATTGCACCCACACATGATAGTCCTATTATCTTTTTGAATTTTCCAAACTACACTATATCAGAGAAGTTTGCTCTTATTAAGGATTATGTTGACGGGTTGCATTTTAATGTTGCACATGATGATTTTGATGAATGTAATATGCATGTGCTTGCTGCTCCTACTTGCAATTATTATGATAGAGGAACTACATCTCCACCTCTCTATGTTTCCAACACGATAAAATTGCAAGAAACTGCTTATGCTATGTATTGGCCATTACTTGATGTGCATGAATTGTTCTTGTATGACATGCCGATGCATAGGAAGAGAGTTATACTTCGTCATTGCTTGATTTATGTTGCTTTGTGCTCACATCTAAATGCAAAATCATTGTTAATTAAAATTGGATTTCATATACCTTGGGATCTGGGTGGATCCATTACTTGAGCATTTTATGCCTACCTTAATGGCTTTAAAGAAAGTGCTGCCGGGAAGACAACTCGGAAGTTCTGGAGAGTCATTTATTTCTGTTGAGTGCTTTTATAAAGTTTAAAAACAAAAAATATAGAGGGGAACCCAAAACTTTTCAAAAAGGAAAGTGAAAGTGAGAGAGACAAGCATTGTTGAAGTGGGGGAGCTCCTTGAACTTTGTTCATGCTCACGGAAACTTTGTCAATCTTAATTACAGAAAAATTTCAACAAAAATATTTACCCCCTGTACAATTCCATTGTATTATAAAAATAATGTGTCGAGATTTGCCTTTAGGATGGGTAGATTGCTTGTTGGTTTGTGTGGTGCAAAATAGAAACTTTGTCTGTAGTGCCTGATTTTATATTTTTTACTGGAATCTCAAACGGTTCTGAAACAATTTGAACTGTCTTCCTATACAAAATGTTTATTTTTACTAATTTTCTCAGAATTTTTTGAGTGACATAAATATGGTGGATGTTCCAATCTTTACAGACTGTCCTATTTTCACAGATTGCTGTTATAGCTTCGTAATTTGCATATGTCTGAATTCTTGTTGAAGCCTCCTTGAATTGGGGCCATAGAATTGTGATAGCATATAGTGGTTAATATTTGTTTATAATTATACAATAATGTTCTAGCAGTACATGATGGGATTTCATTGCCATTTTCACTAACCCCGCCACTAAAAGTTCGTTTAAGTTTTGTGTGGATGAAGTGTTCGAAGATCAAGGAGGTCTCGATATGAGGAGAAGGAGGAGAGGCAAGAGCTCAAGCTTGGGGATGCCCAAGGCACCCCAAATAAATATTCAAGGAGACTCAAGCGTCTAATCTTGGGGATGCCCCGGAAGGCATCCCATCTTTCTTCAACAAGTATCGGTATGTTTTCGGATTCGTTTCGTTCATGTGATATGTGCAAATCTTGGAGTGTCTTTTGTGTTTATTTTTCACTTTGCTTTTATGCACCATGCTGGTATGAGATATTCCATGGTTGATTTATAGAATGCTGATTGCACTTCACTTATATCTTTTGAGTATGGCTTTATAGAATGCTTCATGTGCTTCACTTATACAATTTGAAGTGTGGATTGCCTGTTTCTCTTCACATAGAAAACCGATGTTCATAGAATGCTCTTTTTCTTAACTTATATTTGTTAGAGCATGCTCTTTTGTAGAAATAATTAAACTTTCAAGCTTCACTTATATCTATTTAGAGAGTCAACGGGAATTGGTCAATTGCATGGTTAGTCATAAAATCCTACATAAAACTTATGGATCACTGAATATGATATGTTTGATTCCTTGCAATAGTTTTGTGATATGGAGATGATAAATATGTGGGAAGTACTGGTAAACGGTTGTGGTTAAGTAAGAATATTAGTGTTAAGGTTTGTGCTTCCCAAAGCATGCACGTATAGTCTCTCGTTATGCTATGAAAGTTGGAGCGCAATTTATCCTTGATACGTCTCCAACGTATCTATAATTTTTTATTGTTCCATGCTATTATATTATCAACCTTGGATCTTTTATATGCATTTATATGCTATTTTATATGATTTTGGGGACTAACCTATTAACGTAGAGCCTAGTGCCAGTTTCTGCTTTTCCCTTGTTTTTGAGTTTTACAGAAAAGGAATACCAAACGGAGTCCAATTGACCTGCCAATTTTTGTGGATTTTTTATGTACCAAAACAAGCCCCCGAAGTGAAAGAGCTGGGCCAGAAGAGTCCTGAGCCGTCCACGAGGGTGGAGGGCGCGCCCTACCCCCCTGGATGACTCGGAGACCCCCCCTGACGTGAGACCGACGCCAAAAATTCCATAAATACAGAAACCCCCAGAAATAAACCTAGATCAGGAGTTCCACCGTCGCAAGCCTGTGTAGCCACCAAAAACCAATCAGGACCTTGTTCAGGCACCCTGCCAGAGGGGGGATCCATCACCAGTGGCCATATTCATCATCCGTGTGATGTCCATGATGAGGATGGAGTAGTTCACCCTCGGGGCTGAGGGTATGTACTAGTAGCTATGTGTTTGATCTCTCTCTCTCTCGTGTTGTTGATACAGCATGATCCTGATGTATCGCGAGCTTTGCTATTATAGTTGGATCTTATGATGTTTCTCCCCCTCTACTATCTTGTAATGGATTGAGTTTTCCCTTTGAAGTTATCTTATCGGATTGAGTCTTTAAGGATTTGAGAACACTTGATGTATGTGTTGCATGTGCTTATCTGTGGTGACAATGGGATATTCATGTGATCTACTTGATGTATGTTTTGGTGATCAACTTGCGGGTTCAATGACCTTGTGAACTTATGCATAGGGGTTGGCACACGTTTTCGTCTTGACTCTCCGGTAGAAACTTTGGGGCACTCTTTGAAGCTCTTTGTGTTGGTTTGAATAGATGAATCTGAGATTGTGTGATGCATATCGTATAATCATACCCACAGATACTTGAGGTAACATTGGAGTATCTAGGTGACATTAGGGTTTTGGTTGATTTGTGTCTTAAGGTGTTATTTTACTACAAACTCTAGGGCTGTTTGTGACACTTATAGGAATAGCCCAATGGATTGATCGGAAAGAATAACTCTGAGGTAGTTTTGTACCCTATAGTAATCTCTTCGTTTGTTCTCCGCTATTAGTGACTTTCGAGTGACTCTTTGTTGCATGTTGAGGGATTGTTATATGATCTAATTATGTTATCCTTGTTTAGAGAACTTGCACTAGTGAAAGTATGAACCCTAGGCCTTGTTTCGAAGCATTGCAATACCATTTACGCTCACTTTTATCATTAGTTACCTTGCTGTTTTATAATTTCATATTACAAAAACCTATATCTACCATCCATGTCGCACTTGTATCACCATTTCTTCGCCGAACTAGCGCACCTATACAATTTACCATTGTATTGGGTGTGTTGGGGACACAAGAGACTCTTTGTTATTTGGTCGCAGGGTTGTTTGAGAGAGACCATCTTCATCCTACGCCTCCCACGGATTGATAAACCTTAGGTCATCCACTTGAGGGAAATTTGCTTATGTCCTACAAACCTCTGCACTTGGAGGCCCAACAACGTCTACAAGAAGAAGGTTGCGCAGTAGAAATCAAGCTCTTTTCTGGCGCCGTTGCCGGGGAGGTTAGTGCTTGAAGGTATATCTTTAGATCTTGCAATCGAGTCTTTTAGTTTCTTGTTTTATCACTAGTTTAGTCTATAAAAGAAAACTACAAAAAATGGAATTGAGGGTGCCTCATATGCTTCATCTTTTTAATGTATTTCATGAAAATAAGAATTCCGATAATTGTGCCAAAGTGCTAGAAGAAGAATGCATTAAAATGTTTGGCACTAAATTTTTGAATGGTGAGCATGATTGCAATGTTGTTAGTATGAATTCTTTGAATATCCATGATGCTAATGATGTGCAAAGCTACACGCTTGGGGATGCTATGTTTGATGAAGATGATATTTTTACTCCCCCAAGTTTTGATGAGAAAATTTGTTATGATGAAAGCATGCCTCCTATTTATGATGATTATATTGATGAAAGTGGATTTGGAGAGGTCATGACTTTATTTAGTGATGAATCCACAATTTCGGAAGAGGCTCCAATTGATTATGAGAACAAAGTTGCTATTTATGATGATTATTGTGATGACATGTATGCTATAAAGAATAATACAACCGTGAAACTTGTCATCTTGATCTTAATTTTCAATCCCATGATAGTTATTTTGTTGAGTTTGCTCTCACTATTCCGAATGAGAAGAAAATTGCTTATGTGGAGAGTAATAAACATTATATGCTGATGCATTGTGGAAAGAGTGCTTTATGTGATAGTTATATTGTTGAATTCATTCATGATGCTACTGAAAATTATTATGAGGGAGGAATATATGCTTGTAGGAATTGCAATAATATCAAGTTTCCGCTCTATGTGTTGAAAATCTTGAAGTTATGCTTGTCTTGCTTTCCTATGTTAGTTGATTCCTGTTCCCATAAGTTGTTTGCTCACAAAAACCCTAAGCATAGGAAGTGGGTTAGACTTAAATGTGCTAGTCATATGCTTCATGATGCTCCCATTATATTCCAATTCTTATCTTTTATGTGAGCATCATTGAAATCATCATGCCTAGCTAAAAAGCATTAAAGAAAAGCTCTTGTTGGGAAACAACCCAATATTTACCCCTAATGTTTTTGTGTGTCCACATGATTAAGCTACTGTAGTAATCATGTTTTATAGCTCTTGTTTCAATAAAGTGCCAAGTAGAACATTTGGGAAGACTTGGGTGAAAGTTAATGTGATCTTGCTGTAAAAAACAGAAACTTTACGCTCACGAGAATAAATGTCAGTTTTAACATAAGAGTAATTTTAAGTTGATTCTTGAAGAATATTAACAGACAAATTCCTCACGTTCACCAACTTATTTCATATTTTTTGGAGTTACAAAAGTATTCGAGAGTTACATATTACTACAGACTGTTCTGTTTTTGACAGATTCTGTTTTCTATGTGTTGTTTGTTTATTTTGATGAATCTATGAGTAGTATCGGAGGGTATGAACCATGGAGAAGTTGTAATACAGTACATATAACACCAATATGAATTTAGAATTATTTCACAACAGTACCTAAGTGGCGGTTTTATTTTCTTATACTAACGGAGCTTACGAGTTTTTTGTTGAGTTTTGTGTTGTGAAGTTTTCAAGATTTGGGTAAAGATTCGATGGACTATGGAATAAGGAATGGCAAGAGTCTAAGCTTGGGGATTCCCAAGGCACCCCAAGGTAATATTCAAGGACAACCAAGAGCCTAATCTTGGGGATGCCCCGGATGGCATCCCCTCTTTCGTCTGCGTTCATTGGTAACTTTACTTGGAGCTATATTTTTATTCACCACATGATATGTGTTTTGCTTGGAGCATCATGTCATTTTATTTTGTTTTGCTTGCTGTTTGAATAAAGTACTTAAGATCTGAAACTTTATTTATGAGAAGGAATCTTCACATAGTTACATAATTATTCGACTACTCATTGATCTTCACTTGTATCTTTTTGAGTAGTTTGTCATTTTCTCTAGTGCTTCACTTATATCTTTTTAGAGCACGATGGTAGTTTTATTTTGAAGAAATAGATGAACTCTCATGCTTCACTTATATTATTTTGAGAGTCTTAAACATCATGGTAATTTTCTTTGGTTATGATTTTAGTCCTAATATGATGGGCATCCAAGAGGGATATAATAAAAAGTTTCATATAAAGTGCATTGAATACTATGAGAAGTTTGATTACTTATGATTGTTTTGAGATACGAGGATGGTGATATTAAAGTCATGCTAGTGGAGTAATTGTGAATTTTAGAAATACTTGTGTTGAGGTTTGTGAGTCCCGTAGCATGCATGTATGGTAACCATTGTGTAACAAATTTGAAGCATGAGGTATATCTTTGATTGTCCTCCTTATGTGTGGAGGTCGGGATCGCGTGATGGTTAACTCCTACCAACCCTTCCCCTAGTAGCATGCGCGTAGTGCTTGGTTTGGATGACTTGTAGATTTTTGCAATAAGTATGTGAGTTCTTTATGACTAATGTTGAGTCCATGGATTATACGCACTCTCACCCTTCCACCATTGTTAGCCTCTCTTGTGCCGCGCAACTTTCGCCGGTACCATACACCCACCATTTACCTTCCTCAAAACGGCCACCATACCTACCTATTATGGCATTTCCATAGCCATTCTGACGTATATTGCCATGCAACTTTCCACTATTCTGTTTATTATGACACGTTTCATCATTGTCATATTGCTTTACATGATCATGTAAGTTGACATTGTAATTGTGGCAAAGCCACCGTTCATAATTCTTTCATACATGTCACTCTTGATTCATGGCACATCTTGGTACATCGCCGGAGGCATTCATATAGAGTCATATTTTGTTCTAAGTATCGAGTTCTAATTAATAAAGTGTGATGATCATCATTATTGGAGCATTCTCCCATGTGAGGAAAAAAACAGGCCAAAGAAGCCAATAAAAAAAGAGGCCAAAGAAGCCAAACAAAAAAATGAGAGAAAAAGAGAGAAGGGGCGATGCTACTATCCTTTTACCACACTTGTGCTTCAAAGTAGCACCATGATCTTCATGATAGAGAGTCTCCTATGTTGTCACTTTCATATGCTAGTGGGGATTTTCATTATATAACTTGGCTTGTATATTCCAACGATGGGCTTCCTCAAAATAGGTCTTCGTGAGCAAGCAAGTTGGATGCACACCCACTTAGTTTCTTTTTGAGCTTTCATACACTTATACCTCTAGTGCATCCGTTGCATGTCAATCCCTACTCACTCACATTGATATCTATCGATGGGCATCTCCATAGCCCATTGATACGCCTAGTTGATGTGAGACTATCTCCTCTTTTTTGTCTTCTCCACAACCACCATTCTATTCCACCTATAGTGATATGTCCATGGCTCATGCTCATGTATTGCATGAAAGTTGAAAAGGTTTGAGAATACTAAAGTATGAAACAATTGCTTGGCTGAAACCGGGGTTGTGCATGATTTGAATATTTTGTGTGACGAAGATGGAGCATAGCCAAACTATATGATTTTGTAGGGATGAACTTTCTTTGGCCATGTTATTTTGAGAAGACATAATTGCTTTGTTAGTATGCTTGAAGTACTATTGTTTTTATCTCAATATTAAACTTTTGTTTTGAATCTTATGGATCTGTATATTCATGCCACAATAAAGAAAATTACATTGATAAATATGTTAGGTAGCATTCTACATCAAAAATTCTATTTTTATCATTTACCTACTCGAGGACGTGCAGGAATTAAGCTTGGGGATGCTTGATATGTTTCCAACGTATCTATAATTTTTTTATTGTTCCATGCTATTATATTATCAACCTTGGATGTTTTATATGCATTTATATGCTATTTTACATGATTTTTGGGACTAACCTATTAACCTAGAGCCCAGTGCCAGTTTCTGTTTTTCCTTGTTTTTGAGTTTTACAGACAAGGAATACCAAACGTTGTCCAATTGACCTGCCAATTTTTGTGGATTTTTTATGGACCAAAAGAAGCCCCCGAAGTGAAAGATTTGGGCGAGAAGAGTCCCGAGCCGTTCACGAGGGTGGAGGGTGCGCCCTACCCCCTGGGCGTGACTCCCTATCTCATGGATGACTCAGAGACCTCCCTGATGTGATACCAACGCCAAAAATTCCTATAAATACAGAAACCCCCAGAGATAAACCTAGATCGGGAGTTTCGCCGTCGCAAGCCTCTGTAGCCACCAAAAACCAATCGGGACCCTGTTCCGACACCCTGCCGGAGGGGGGATCCATACCGGTGGCCATCTTCGTCATCCCGGCACTATCCATGATGAGGAGGGAGTAGTTCTCCCTCGGGGCTTGTCGGATATCGGGTTCCGGCAAAACCCTTAAGGTTCGAACTCTGGGGTGCGTACGAAGATCTCCTCCTACCGATCCACGCCCATAGCCTCGCCATGGGTCTAAGCTAGCACGATGAACAACACAAGAGACACAGGCTTTATACTAGTTTGGGCCACCATTGTGGTGTAATACCCTACTCTAGTGTGGTGGTGGTGGATTGCCTCTTGGGCTGATGATGAATAGTACAGAGGAGGAACAGCCTCGCGAGGAGAGGTGTTCTTGCGTTTGGTGGTGTGCTTGGGGAGGGATCGATCCGTCCCTCCTATGGTGGCGAGCCCTATTTATAGAGGCCCTGGTCCTCGTCACAAATATTGAGCGGGAAGGGAGCCAACAGCGACCATTTTGAAAGGGGGCAGCTAGTACAAGTTATCCTGACTAAAGGTGGTCTTCGACTGCCAAAGGCACTGGTGATGACACCGTCTTGGGCTCCATGGAGACCTCCATCCTGTCGTTCTGCTGGTCTTGGTCTCGTTGCACTGATATGGAAACCTTTGCATGATGCCTCGGTACTCCGCGCCTACGCTTGCCCCCTTTGCACCAAAGAGGAAACGAGGACTCTGCGCAGGCTGGCGCCCGCCTGGTCTTGGTCGTCATGGCTTGCGTCATGAGCACCCCGTGAGGTACCCCTTGCCTTGATCTCTCTGCCTTCTTGCGAGCCTGCCTGGTGAGGCCGCCCCCGAGGAGGCCTTGCGTTGTCCGCCCCGTGAGGCTTGGCCCCTCGTGTGGGTCTTGAGTGTTGGCTGATGAAGATGGGCCGTACTCGGCCATCGGCTGAGCCACGCTGTAGGCCGCAGGCAAGCAAGTTTGGGGACCCCCGTTCCCAGAACACCGATAGTAGCCCCCGGGCCCAAGGCGTGCTCGCACTTGTCTTAGCACCGGAGCCAAAGGGCAAGTGCGGAGCGCCGCGGGCCCCAACAGCCTCCCGCCTTTGTCGTCGCATGGTGATTGATTGGACGTGGGCGTCTCTGCTTCCCCAAGCTGCCTCGGCAACTACCCGATTTGATGAGTCCCTGCTGCATGCAAAAATAGTCATCATTACATGTGATCGTGGAGGCCGACGGTTGGCCTCCACTGGACTATAAAAGGGGAGGGGCGCAAGCCCCCGTTGTCCATCTCTTCTTGCTCCTCCTGCTTCTCCTTCCTCCTCGCGCCCGCTGCTTGCAACATCTGCCATGGCGCCTGCGAAGAGGTTCTCGGACGCAGAAAAGGGGAAGGCTCGCCAGGAAGGGCATGTCTCTCCTCCGGCGAAGCGCGGCCATGGTCGCCCTCGCAAGCATCCTGCGACTCCCGCTGTAGCTTTTCGTGGTCGCGGTGGTGGTCCTTTGCGCGGTGATGTTCGCTCATGTCGAGGCAGCCCAGTCGGTGGGGGAAGGCATGCCGTGTTCGCGCGGCCTCCTCGGCTGTGCTTCCATTCAGTGGAGGTGCTGCCCGAGTTCGTTGTGTGGTCGGACAACCCGACCGGCAACTAGGTTCAGCTCCCTCGCTTATTCGCCGGCGAACTGCCGGCTGCTGGCTCCGGTGGACTCTGGTTGCAGGCGGACGGCTGTTGCAGCAAGGCATCCTGGGTCGCAGTGGAGACCTCCGTTGCCGAAAATGCGACCCTGGCCCGGGGCTGGCAGACGTTTGCCCGCGTGCGTGGCCTGGGCAGGCGGTGCACCCTCCATTTCAAGTATGACGGCGATGCGACCCTCTATGTGAGGGTGTTCGGGGAAGATGGCCGTTGTCGGCGTTCTGGGAACGGGGGTCCCTAGACTTGCCTGCCTGCGGCCTACGGCGTAGCTCAAGGAGTGGCCCAGCGCGGCCCATCTTCATCCGCTCAAGACCCTCGCGAGGGGCCAAGGCTCGTGGGGCGGATGATGCAAGGCTTCCGCAGGACCGGCCTCACCAAGCAGGCTCGCGAGGAGGCGGAGAGATCAAGGCAGGGGTACCTCACGAGGTGCTTGTGACGTAAGCCATGACGATCGAGATCAGGCGGGCGCTAGGCGGGCATCGGCCAGCGCAGTATCCTTATTACCCCTTTGATGCTAAGGGGGCAAGCATAGGTGCGGAGTACCAAGGAATTAGGCAAGGGTTTCCATATCGGTGCAACAAGACGAGGACTAGGAGGACGGCAAGACGGAGGTCATCGTGGAGCCCAAGACAGCGTCATCGCTAGTGCCTTTGGCAGCCGAAACCAACTTTAGTCAAGATAAGTTGTACTAGATGTTCCCCTTCAAATCCCGCCATTGTGGAATCCCTTCCCGTTTAATATTTGGGAAGAGGACAAAGGCCTCTATAAATAGGACTAGCCACTCTCAAGGCAAGGGACGGATCAACCGATCGAAGGATCGACCAATCGAACCTTAGCCAGAACCACCCACAGCAGCACAAGAACTCCTCCGCTCGTGAGGCAGTTCTTCCCCATGTACTGTTCATCATTAGCCCCTGAGGCAATCCACCACACCACAAACTAGAGTAGGGTATTACACCACAACCGTGGCCCGAACTAGTATAAACCTTGCATCCTCTATGTTGTTCATCATATAGCTTAGATCCATAGCGAGGCATTGGGACGTGGATCGGTAGGGGAAACATCTTCGCGCACACCCCAGAGTTCGAACCTTAAGGGTTTTGCCGGAACCTGATATCCAACATTTGGCGCGCCAGGTAGGGGTGTGTCGGAGTCTTTCTTCCGATGTCCCGTGTTCGATCATTCATCACATCCATGGCTGACGCTCGCTGGGCTTGCACCGAGCACCGGGCTGCTCTCACCGCCCACGTTGCCCAGACGGTTCCCATCAGTGGGGCTCCTCGTCATTCTCTGTCGCCCGCCGCTCACGCCGCCACCGGCCCGGCTGGGAACGAATAGCAGGCGTCGTCGCTGCATCCCTCGGTGCGGCGGGATGGCCGCACCGCCACTCTGTTGCTGACTCCAGCCGGTTCGTCGTCTCACGCCCGTCGCGCTCCCACGTACGTGCATGCCGCACTGCTCCTGGCATGCGAGCTCCTGCACTATCGCCCCATCGACGACCTCTACGATGAGTGGCTCGCTCGCATCACCGAGCTCGTCAGCGCCGCAGGGGGCTCTCCTGCGTCGTCCCTCTCGCTGCCTCACCCTCCGTCTTGCGTGGGTGATGCAGCCCAGGAGGTGCCTCTGCCACCTCCTCCTCAAGAAGGTGCCCAGGCTCCAAGGCGCGTGGCCCCTGGACGAGACCCACTGCGTCCAGCGCCCGCGCGACAAGAAAGGAGCTGCCAAGAAATCCCTCATCCCCAATAAGGCGCTCATGTGCTCCCTGCTCCGGCACGTCATGACCGCATCCCTATGCCAGCATGTCAAGACCCCGCGCTGCCCTTGGCGGCGGCGTGCGGGAATCCCCAGGAGCAAGCCCCGCGTCTGCAAAAGGCTCCAGTGGCCACCGCAGGCTGCCGCGCCTTCACCATAAAGTTGTGCAGTGTCGCCTGGCCGAGCAAGTTCAAGCCGGATTTGCCCCCGCGCTACGACGGCACTGCAGACCCCACAGAATTCCTGCAGCTCTACGAGCTGGGCATTGAAGCAGCCAACTAAGACGAAAATGTCATGGCAAACTGGTTTCCCATGGCGCTCAAGGATGGTGCCCGCACCTGGCTCCTGAACCTGCCTCCCGGCACGATCTCCTCTTGGGACGAGATGCGCACTCGCTTCGTCGCCAACTTCCAGGGCACTCGTGACCATCCTCCAGTCGTGAGTGACCTGTGCCGCATCAAGCACCAGCCTGGAGAGACCTTGCAGAAGTACATCCAACGCTTCAACAACTCTCGCCTCAAGATTCCGAGCTGACCGAGGAGGCCATCATCTCGGCATTCTCTGACGTGTCCGCGACGTCAAGATGAAGGAGGAGCTGGAAATCCATGAGGACCTATGCACCTCTCTGGAGCTGTTCAACCTAGCGACCAAGTGCGCAAGGGCTGAGGAAGGGCGCCTCTCCCTTCTCGAGCTCCCAACTATTGACCCATAAGAGAAGAAAGCCAAGGCCAAAGACATGAAGCGCAAAGGAGCAGCCATGCTCGCAGCAGAGCCAGACATGAAGCGCGGCAGGGACCAGTCGGAGTCGTCCAAAGGAAGCCGGTACTGCGTATACCACGACCTCCACACCCACAACACAAACGAATGCCAAGAGCTCAGGGCCGTGCGAGAAGGGCGTATCGGTCGACGCCCTGAGCGCAACGATCGGGGCTACGGCCGAGGAGGAGGAAGAGGTGGAGGACGATGGGACGACCGAGGCCCTCCCCAAGGGTGGCGTGACCGACCTCGCGAGGACCGCTGGCAAGAGTAGCCTCGCGAGGGGGCTTGGAGGGATCAGCCTCGCGAGGATCGCCCGCAGGGCAACGTAGGCCTTCCTCCTCTGCCACCGCCACCAAGAAGGAATGACGACCATCATCAGGACGAGAGGTCTGGGGGCTTCCAGGAGCCGCATGCTATCGCTTGCATCCTAGGTGGTGCTCAGGCCCCAGCATCTCAACGCATCTTCAAGCAGTTTGCTCTCGAGGTGAACTCAGTCCTCCCCAAGCTCGAGGCCACGCGCCCTCTCAAGTGGTCCACATGCGCCATCATGTTCGGCTCAGCGGATCAGCTCAAGTGTGCGGCTACAGCTGGCATCCTCCCAATGCTTTGTTTCGCCGCCATCAGCAATGTGCAAGTTACCAGGACCCTCATCGATGGTGGCGCAGGACTCAACATGCTATCCGTCGAGACGTTCAACAATCTCCAAGTGCCATATGATCAACTTCAGCCAACCAAGCCTTTCTCAGGACTCACTGACGGTTCCACCACTCTGATAGGGCAGGTTCGCCTCCCTGTCACCTTCGGGCAGCGCAAGAACTACCAAACCGAGCTCATCGACTTCGACGTTGCCCACATTCGCCTGCCATACAATGCCATCCTTGGGTATCCAGCCCTGGCCAAGTTCATGGCAGTGACTCACCAAGGTTACAATGTCCTCAAGATGCCGGGAAGTGGCGGAGTCATCACAGTCCCCTACGAAGAGAAAGATGCGGTGTGCTCTCTCGAGCGCGCCTTCCAAGCTGTATTAGTTGAGGACCCCTGCCAGCAAGAGTGGGAACCTTCCAGAGACAGTTCCTAAGAAGAAGAAGACATCGCCCAGCTCAAGGCCTCAGGAGGCGGGCATCTCTGGAGGCGCCGCATCGAGATCTGCGCCCGTGCAAGGGGCACCTCCTTCCATCACATAGGAAGGCGCATCCGGCGCCCTCCTCGGGTGAGGCTCGGGGGCTCTCGCCTGGAACGCCTCAGACCTTTCCATGGTCATGAGGGAGGCGCTCGGGCACCACTTGGAGGCGTGCTTTGCGGCACGTTTCCCTTAGGAAGGCATGGGGCAAGGAGGTCCCAACCCTCAGGAGTTCATCACCAAGGCCACTCAGGAGCTGCACGAATCAAGAGTCATGTGCGGCAATCGCCGCCTTCCCGTCGTAGCTCCCCATCCAGGCGAGGATGGTGGGCTGCGCGTCTGCATCGACTACCCAGGGCTCAGCCGAGTCGCGTCTTGGGAGCATTTCTGGCCCTCGCGCGTGGGGCGCTGTGAGGGTCCGCCACACAGCTACGTTCGCATGCCTTTCAGCCTGCCAAACGTGGCTGCTGCTCACCAGCGTCTTATGCGGAGCATTCTGGAAGCTGAGGAGGCCAGACACCACGCGGTCCTGGCAGAGATGGAGATGGTCCTCGAGGGGCCGCCTGGAACCCTAGAGCCTCCCGAGGCTCAGGGCACCGATGGCGCATGAGGATCGGCTTCTTCACCATGCATCATCAGCTACTCCAACACCCCTTCGTCTGCAATGGTATCAGTTGACATCTTCCAAGTTCATTTCAGCTGGGAGCGCCCCTAGGGCTGCATCATTCCCAGGTCGCGTGGGTCTATCCCTGTGACATGTATCTCTTTTGCTTATGTCTTTAGTTTACCTTGCTGGGGGCGCCCCTCGGGCTGCATCATCCCCAAACCGCTCGGGCCTGACCCAGTGGCATGTATCTTTCCCGCATCTATCTAAGTTGGCATGCCTTCATGCTTAACCTGCCCGTGATAACCGCCTGCTCGATTGACACCTACCTTTGGAGCCACTTGCGCTGGCACGACACTTGTGCATGGGTCCATCCCTGCAACATCGACAAATCTGAGTGGTCGAGCTCTGGCCCGCGGCAGCCCCGCAAAGCGCTAGCTCACCAGGCCCTCGGTGCCCTCATAACTCACTCGGAGCAACCACCGGCTGGCCGGCAATCGTAATCGCAACCCTTGCTTCTCTCGTGTTGGTTTACAGGGTCCACCTAAGGAATAACGTGGGGGGCGTCGCGAGCTCTCTCTCGTTCTCTCTCTCCCTCGCCCATGCGATCCGCTCGCACGTTAAAAGGGGGGCTCCTGAGCATCGTGACTCAGGATATCTTACTGGCTCTCCAGCCCTCACCCCCTGGCCTTGTCCATGGCATCACGACCTGGCATACCAGTGGTGGCTGAGCTTGCTACGTAGAGCACGAAGGAGAGTGCAGGGAAGGGAGGAGAAGCTCACGAAGGCCTGACCCAGCGACATCCTAGCTGCCGACACGCAGGTCCGGCACCTCGTGGAGGAACGCCTCCGAGCTTTCGAGATAAGTCACGCCCCTGGAACAGCTAATTGATGCGACACCAAACCTTCCACTTAATGCAGCTCTGTGACGGTTATGTTGCCTTCCTTTATCGCCTTTCGGCGGCTGCTTGAGCGCTAAAGGGGACCTCCTGAGCATCGCGCCTCAGGGGCTCTTACTGGACCTTGGGCCGCTCACCTCCTGGCCTTGACCACGGCATCGCGACCTGGCATACCAGCGACGGCTGGAGCCTGCCTAGGGACCAGGACCTGTCAGCGTTTAGCACCGAGCCATCGTGAGGTTAGAAAGGGGGAACCGAGCCGAGACAGGACAAGCATCTTGCACAACTTCATGATAAGGATAATATCAACAGAAGACGCAGTAGACGCTTTACATGCCCCCACGGGGGACCTCCTTGATTCCTCGCGGGAAACAAAAGACGCAAATCCTAAGGAGCCCTGACTACATGTGCCTCCATGGCCGACGCCATCATCAACAGTGGGCCTCCAAGCGCCGGCGCCAACCCCATCCAGATCAGCCACGTCGGCAGCCTGATGCAGCTGCCTTGCTCCAGGCACATCGCGAGCTCAGGGGCTCGTAGCTGTCGTCGCTCATCTTCGGAGTTGCGAGAAGCTCAGGAGAGTCGCTGGACTCCCAAGCATCACTGCTGCTGCTGGAGGAGCCGCTGGGGAAGCAGGTGGCAGGTCTAGCCCTTGCCCCGTCGACGTCCTGGCCTCCTGCTCTGGGGCAGCACTCCAGTCGGCATCCTTCCGTGTCGAAGAACTTGAAGAGCATCGGGGAGGCACCATCGTATTCGAGATGAATCACGAGGGCACCTCCTGTTCGGCAGGTCCGGACGATCTCGCCCCAGCCCGGGTCATGTAGACCTTGCCCAGGGCGATGACCTTGACCTGCGCTCCAGTCGCGGGGGTACTGCAGTCGGCATGCTGCAGCCGGAGCTCAAGAGGCCCCCTAGGTGGCATCTCGAAGGCAAAGGAAGGAGGAAGGCGTATCCAGGAGCTTGGAGGCATGGCAGCGTGAAGTACGAGCTCGCGGGAGGAGCCCGTGGTGTGGACCCCAGGAGCAATAGCACGCACTGCCACAACTCGTCGATGCCGCCGGCGGCACAGGCGATGCCGCTCAGCATCCTCTCCTCCAGGGCCCTCAGCGTGGGCGCGCAGAGGCAGCGGAAACCCAGGGGGTGGCCGGTTGTACCATGGCCTCGACGTCTCCGGCCGAGCAACCTCGTCACGGCGGCCGGGGACCGGCCGCTTCTTTGGCGGGAGCGGTTCGGGCCCCTCTCGAGGGGCCTTTCCTTTCTCCTCAGCTGAGAACCGGCAGATCGGTGCCATTGGCAACAAGATGGAGGAGGAGCAAGGAAGAAGGAGCAGTCAAAGCACAAAGAGATGGACTGCTGGGGCTCGTGCCTCACCGTACTTATAGTCCAGAGGAGGCCAACCGTCGGCCTCCATGATCGCAGGTAATCATGACTCTTTTTTGCATGCAGCAGGCACTCGTCAAATCAGGCAGTTGCCGAGGCGGCATGGGGAAACGAAGACGCCCACGCCCAATCAACCGCCACACGGCGACCAAGGCAGCAGGCTGTTGAGGCCTGCGGCGCTCCACACTTGCCCTTTTGCTTCGCTGCTAAGCCAAGTCCGAGCGCGCCTTGGGCCCAAGGGCTACTGTCGGCGTTCTGGGAATGGGCGTCCCCAGACTTGCCTGCCTGCGGCCTGCGGCGTGGCTCAAGGAGTGGCCCAGCGCGGCCCATCTTCATCAGCTCAAGACCCTCGCGAGGGGCGAAGCCTCGCGGTGCGGACGATGCAAGGCTTTCGCAGGAACGGCCTCACCAAGCAGGCTCGCGAGGAGGCGGAGAGATCAAGGCAGGGGTACCTCGCGAGGTGCTCGTGACGTAAGCCATGACGATTGAGACCAGGTGGGTGCCGGCCAGCGCAGTGTCCTTATTTCCTCTTCGGTGCTAAGGGGGCAAGCGCACGCGCGGAGTACCAAGGCATCAGGCAAGGGTTTCCATATCGGTGCAACAAGACGAGGACCAAGAGGATGGCAAGACGGAGGTCATCATGGAGCCCAAGACGGCATCATCGCCAGTGCCTTTGGCAGCCGAAGCCAAGTTTAGTCAGGATAAGTTGTACTAGATGTTCCCCTTCAAATCCCGCCATTGTGGAATCCATTCCCGCTCAATATTTGGGAAGAGGACAAAGGCCTCTATAAATAGGACTAGCCAATCTCAAGGCAAGGGAAGGATCAACCGATCAAAGGACCGACCAATCGAACATTAGCCAGAACCACCCACACTAGCACAAGAACTCCTCCCCTCGCGAGGCAGTTCTTCCCCCTGTACTATTCATCATCAGCCCCTGAGGCAATCCACCACACCACAAACTAGAGTAGGGTATTACACCACAACGGTGGCCCGAAATAGCATAAACCTTGCGTCCTCTATGTTGTTCATCGTATAGGGGGTACTGCCGACCTTGTACGATCCCCTTCGAATGGAAAAATAAAATTCAATGAGAATTTGGTTCACCCCACACGTACCCGTCATGGGCAGCCTGCTTTTCTATGTTATATAGACTTGCATGTAACTATTCAGAGTCAAGATATTCTATATAGTGTGAATATTCCCTCAAAAAGCTTGATTCTAGTGCAAAATGATCAATATGTAAAATCCGAACAAGTAATTGAGGAGCTTAGATCCATAGCGAGGTGTTGGGACATGGATCTATAGGGGAAAGATCTTCGCGCGCACCCCAGAGTTTGAACCTTAAGGGTTTTGCCGGAACCCGATATCCGACAGCCGCCGCATTGGGTGCTGCTCTGAAGATGATGATGGCGACGAGGTGCTCGGCCTTGGCGACGGACGTGACGAGGGCGAAGGCGCACATGCCCCCGGCGGCGACCGCAGCTCGTCGGGCTTCAGTGGCTCCTCCTCCGACGACACCTCCTCTAGCGATGGTCGTGATCAGCCACCACGCCGCCGCGCCCGCTTTGAGGGTGGTAGTGGGTCATCCCGTCGCCGCGCCCCGGTGAAGCGCGAGGCGGATCTAATTGAGCTCAGGAGGACGACGCAGATCCCTTCTCGCGAGTAGTTTCTTGGCGCACACTATTTTTATTTTGTTTTCCTCCCTTTCCTGCACGAAGAGAGAAGCAGGGGCCCCGTGGGGGCGTGCAACAGACTATGATCCCCTAATTATCGTACTACATTTATTGTTCATGTGTTGTGTTATGCTGTCACTATTTATGTGTATGCGTGTAGGAACAACTTAGCTCGGGACGCTTGTAGTAGTTTCCGCCTCGCGGGGTGCCTGCTCAAGATCTCACCGGGCGCCTTAAGAGCTGCAAAAATCCGTTGGAAGAATCATTTCCGAACCTTTGTTGCAAGGGTCGCCGGCTATGGCCCGGTGCTTCTTGTCACGATGCCTGAGGGGCATGGACTAGGAGGGGTGTTCCCGCTTGTGAGCTCGAACGAGAGAGCCTCACGAAAATCAGGAGAGGAAGGGCTCATGAGGGTGCCCGCGTAGCCCCCTCGCGAGGTTTGCGAGAGAGAGAGAGAGCGAGCCAGACAAAAGCCAAAAATGGATAACAGGGGCAGAAGACGGCAAACAACACTAGAAGCGACTTCAATAAAGGTTCAAACAAGGGAGAACAAGCCAACTGCAGAAAGAAAATGAAAAGCCGCATCCGGCACCTAGTCTAGTCTTCGACGTCTTCTCACCAGCACGGAGCTAAGTGCTGCCACTGGGCGTGGGCGGGAGCCCCCAAGGCCCAAGGGCAACCTCCAGAGACTCCGGGGCGTGTACAGCCCCAACTCATTATTACGTGAGAGTGTCACGGGCAGCGAGCTTCACAGGCACTGGGCCTTCTTCATAGGCACCGGGCCTTTCTTCGAGCGGCGAGCTTCATAGGCACCAGGCCTTCTTCACAGGCACTGGGCCTTTCTTCAAGGATAAAACTTCCAGAGGTGTTGAATGTTCCACGCATTTGGGATGGGCACCCCCTCCTGAGTCTCCAGGCGGGTGGCGCCAGGCCTGGAATTATGGACAACCTTGGACGGGTCCTCCTACCTGGGCAAGACCTTATGCAGCCCTTCCTTGGAGAGCACCCGCCTGAGCATGAGGTCACCTACCTCGAGAGTCATGGGGCGGATGTTGGGGCAGTGATACCGCCGCAGCGCCTGCCGGTATCTTGTTGATCGCAGCATGGCTTCACGACGGCGTTCCTCCCCCAGCACAAGGTCCATCCCCCGCATGGCGTCCTACTGTGCCTCATCAAACGTTAGGACCCACGCGAAGCAACGCCTGACCTCGTGAGGGAGAACCGCCTCTGCTCCGTAGACGAGGAAGAAGGGGGTCTCACCAGTTGGCTTGGTGGCGGTGGTGCGGATGGACCATAGCACGGACTGGAGCTCGTCGTACCAGCCCCTGCCACAGGCCTCCGGCTTCTTCTTGAAGGTCCTCGTTTTGAGGCCCCTCAGGACCTCCGCATTGGCACGCTCGGCCTGGCTGTTACTCCGGGGGTGTGCCACCGAAGCGTAGCATGTCTACGTTCCAAGGTTAGCACAATACGTTTTGAAGAGATTGCTGGTGAACTGTGAACTGTTGTCGGTGATGATGCGGTTAGGGACCCCGAACCGGCTCACGAGGCCCTTGATGAACTTAACTGCAGAACCAGCTGGGATGGTGCGAATGGCTTCCACTTCCGCCCACTTCGTGAACTTGTCGATAGCGACGTAGAGGTACCGGTAGCCCCCAGGCGCTCAAGGAAATGGGACCAAGATATCCAGCCCCCAGACCGCGAATGGCCACGAGGGGATGGTCTGCAAGCCCTGAGCCGGCTGATGGAACTGGTTAGCATGGAATTGCAGGCTTGACAGGACTTCACCAGCTCGATTGCGTTGTTGAGTGTCGTAGGCCAGTAGAACCCGCTGCGGAACGCCTTGCCGACGAGGGTCCGTGATGATGAGTGGTGTCCGCAATCTCCACCATGAATGTTAGCCAGCAATTCCCTCCCTAGTTCCCTGGAGATGCAGCGTAAGGAAACATCTTTTGGCCGCCTCTGGTATAACTCACCGTCTTGGATGCAGTAGGCCATGGCCTGCCGGGCCACACATTTTGCGTCCTCCTCCTTCTCTGGAAGCGCCCCTTTCATCAGGTAGTCCTTGAATTCCATGGTCCAGCATCGCTCCAGAGGTTCCAACGCTAGGAGCAGGCGTGCTCCTGAGGTCAGGCCACAGACTGGGGGGCCCGCGGCAGGCGGCTGAGGGAGCTCCTCCCGAGGCTGCGCCGTGCTTGAAGGTGGTGGTACTGCTGATGGCCCAAAGAGCCGCTCCTCGAAAACTCCAGGTTCCTAAGGCAGTCGCCTGGACGCCCTCTTGGAGATGAAATCAGCTTCTTGGTTGGTGCCGCGGGGCACATGCTGCAACTCCAGTCCCCAAAACTACTTCTCCATCTTGTGTACCTCCGCAAGATATGCCTCCATGTGCTCGTCCCTGGGCTTGTACACTTTGTTGGAGAAGTTGACAAGGAGTTGCGAATCACCCCTGACGGTGAGCCGCTTCACCCCCAGCGTTGCTGCAGCTTTCAGGCCTGCTATGAGACCTTCTTGCCCTGTTGGAAATAGAGTTGTACGGCATAATAGAGCTTGTCCTAAGCGGGGGATATGAGCACTGCGCCAGCCCTCCCGCCATGTCGCGAGAACACTCCATCGAAGTACATGACCCAACCATCTGGCACCTCACTTCCTCGGGAAAGTGACCGATCCTCACCTGCTTTGAGCCCTGGCGCCTCTGTCCATTCTTCCACAAAATCTGCAAGTGCGGCTCCCTTGACAACCCTGGTTATGCTGAATTCCAACTGAAACGCTTGCAGCTCAATGTTCCATTCGGCGACCCTTCCAGTGGAGTTTGGGCTCCTGAGTACCCTTTCCAGTGGGTAGGCTGAGACGACCTTGATGGGTGGCCTTGAAAGTAGTGTCGCAGCTTACGCGAGGCCACCAATAGTGCGAGCAAGAGCTTCTGGGGCATAGGGTATCATGCCCTTGCGTCCCGCAACATCGTACTGACGAAATACACCATATGATCGACGAGGGTGGACGTGTTGACGGGGTATGTGCCTTCCGGAGGGGTAGGCACCTCCTAAGATGATGGAGCCCCCAGTGCCTGGCTCCCTGGTGCGGCCTCTTCAGCCCTCGGGGCGCCTTCCTGATGAGGCTAGTCTCCATCTGTTGAGGCCGCGGTCTTCGCGAGGCCTTCTTGGTCTTGTGATGCTGCGGCCGGGGTCGTGGTCGGTCGCGACGCCGCCTTGACCTGGCGCTCCTCCCGAACTGCCACTAGAGCTGCGCTGGCGGAGTAGAGACTGGCGGCGAGGTAGAGCACTAGGGGCTCGAGAGGGCGCGGTGCCACCATTACCGGGGGGCTGGTTAGGTATCTCTTGAGGTCTTGAAATGCTTGGTCGGCCTCCTGTGTGCACTCAAAGGGGCCTTTCTTCTTCATCAGCTAGAAGAACGGCAGGGCACGCTCCCCCAGCTTGGAGATGAAGCGCCCTAACGCCGTCACGCTACCTATCAGCTTCTGCATTTCTCTAAGGGTTTGTGGTGGACTCATGTCTTCAATTGCCTTGACCTTCTCTAGGTTGGCCTCATTCCCTCTGTGGGACACGAGGAAACCCAGAAGCTTGCCGGAAGGAACGCCAAACATGCACTTCTCCGGGTTGAGCCGCAGGTCCACCTTGCGAAGGCTCGCGAAGGTCTCCTCCAGATCCGAGATCAAGGTCTTCGCCTCCCGAGACTTCACCACAATATCATCGATGTAAGCCTCGGCGTTCTTCCCGAGCTGCCGTCCCAAGGCGATGTGCATCAGCCGCTGGAATATTGCGCCCGCGTTGCGCAACCCGAATGGCATGCAGGTGTAGTAGTACACCCCACATGGGGTCAGGAAGGTTGTCCTTTCCACGTCTTCCATTGCCATCTTGATTTGGTGATAACCCGAAAACGCATCCAAGAAACACAGTAGGTCGCACTCGGTGGTGGAGTCGACAATTTGGTTGATGCGGGGGAGCAGGAACGGATCTTTAGGGCATGCTTTATTGAGGTTGGTGAAGTCGACGCACATGTGCTTCTTTCCCCCTTTTTTTGGCACAACAACAGGGTTTGCCAGCCATTCAGGGTAGCAAACCTCGCGAATAACACCTGCTGCCTCTAGCTTGCGGGTTTCTTGGACGATGAAAGCCTGCTTCTTGGTGGACTTCCGCCTTGCTTTCTGCTTCACGGGGCGTACATTGGGGCACATATTCAGGTGATGCTCAATCACCTCTCTTGGGACCCCCGCTAGCTGCTTGGGTTCCCACGCGAACACATCCTTGTTCGCGCGCAAGAACTTCACCAGCGCCTCCTCTTGGTCGAGGTCGAGGTTGGTACCTATGGTGAAGGTGGCGCATGAGGATCCGTCCTCATCGACTGGCACCTGCTTGGTCTCCGCCTTGTCCTGGGTGAACAACTGCTTCTTCTTGGTTGGTGCAGCCCCCTTGGCCTTGGAGGTGTCTGTGCAGGCAGGCTGTGCTGTCACGGCTGTCTTGAGGGTGAGCTTGAGCACCAGCAGATCATCCTTGGTATCTCTAGCTACGGTGAGGACGTCGCTGCTCTCGGGCATCTTCATGAGGTTGTAGGCCGGATGGGTCGCTGCCATGAACCAAGCCAGAGCTGGGCATTTGAGAATGGCATTGTACGGGAGGCTGATTGGGCGATGTCGAAGTCGATCAGCTCTGTGCGGTAGTTGTCGTGGGTGCCAAAGGTCACAGGAAGACGGATCTGCCCCAGGGAGCTGGAGGAACCGCCTCCAACGCCCGAGAAGGGCTTGTTGGGTCGGAGCTGTCCCAGTGGTACATGGAGGAGGCTGAAGGCCTCCACCGAGAGCATGTTGAGGCCAGTGCCACCGTCGATGAGGGTCTTGGTGATGGCCACCTGGCAGATGGTGGGCGTGCAAAACAGCGCACCCGAGCAGGCGGTGTTGACGGGGTGATCATCCGAGTTGAAGGTTAGGTCGGCCTTGGGTGCCGCCCAACCCGTAGGAGCTCTTTGTCACGCGAGGGCGGCACCGATCTGGCAGGAGGAACGGCTTGGCATGGCGGTCTGAGGGTGGCGCTTGCGAGCCGTCTAGGAGAGTTGCGATGACCGGGGGCCCCGGCGCAGCGTAGTGGGCGAGGAAGAGGTTATGCAGCTCCTCCCAGGAGGCCATAGAAGATGTTGGCAGGTTGAGCAGCCAAACGCGCGGGACGCCGACGAGGGCCATGGGAAACCAGTTGGGCATGACCTTGTCATCGCCTCCGGCCTTGAGGATAGCCTCCTCGTATGCCAACAGGAAAGCCAGTGGGTCCGCCGCACCATCATAGCGCGGCGGCATCTCAGGCCTGAACTTGTGCGGCCACTGCACCTGCCGCAAGACGGGGGCCAAGGCTCGGAGCCCCCTGGCCCCAGCGCTGGCATCAGCCGCCGAAGCCGGAGGCGCGTTGTCCGCCATGAGGGCGTAGCGTGGTGTTGGTGGAGAGCGAGTCGATGGAAGGAAGAGCTCCGGCGCACCCCTACCTAGCGCGCCAAATGTCGGATATCGGGTTTCGGCCAAACCCTTATGGTTTGAACTCTAGGGTGTGTACGAAGATCTCCTACTACCGATCCATGCACATAGCCTCGCCGTGGGTCTAAGCTAGCACGATGAACACAAGAGACACAAGATTTATACTGGTTCGGGCCACCGTTGTGGTGTAATACCCTACTCCAGTGTGGTGGTGGTGGATTGCCTCTTGGGCTGATGATGAACAGTACAGAGGAGGAACAACCTCGTGAGGAGAGGTGTTCTTGCATTTGGTGGTGTGCTTGGGAAGGAATCGATCCGTCCCTCCTATGGTGGCTAGCCCTATTTACAGAGGCCCTGGTCCTCTTCCCAAATATTGAGCGGGAAGGGAGCCAACAATGGCCATTTTGAAAGGGGACAACTAGTACAAGTTATCCTGACTAAAGGTGGTCTTCGACTGCCAAAGGCACTGGTGATGACGCCGTCTTGGGCTCCATGGTGACCTCCGTCCTGCCGTCCTGCTGGTCTTGGTATTGTTGCACTGATATGGAAACATTTTCCTGATGCCTCAGTACTCCACGCCTACGCTTGCCCCCTTTGCACCACAGAGGAAATGAGGACTCTGCGCAGGCTGGCGCCCACCTGGTCTTGGTCGTCATGGCTTGCATCATGAGCACCTCTCTAGGTACCCCTTGCCTTGATATCTCTGCCTTCTCGTGAGCCTGCCTGGTGAGGCCGCCCCTGAGAAGGCCTTGCATCATCCGCCCCGCGAGGCTTGGACCCTCGCGAGGGTCTTAAGTGTTTGCTGATGAAGACGGGTCGTACTAGGCCACCGGCTAAGCCATGCTGCAGGCCGCAGGCATGCAAGTCTGGGGACCCCCGTTCCCAGAATGCCGACACGGCTGAGGGTATGTACCAGTAGCTATGTGTTCTCTCTCTCTCTCTCTCTCTCTCTCTCGTGTTGTTGATACGGCATGATCTTGATGTATCGCGAGCTTTGCTATTATAGTTGGATCTTATGATGTTTCTCCCCCTCTACTCTCTTGTAATGGATTGATTTTTCCGTTTGAAGTTATCTTATCGGATTGAGTCTTTAAGGATTTGAGAACACTTGATGTATGTATTGCATGTGCTTATCTATGGTGACAATGGGATATTCACGTGATCTACTTGATGTATGTTTTGGTGATCAATTTGCGGGTTTAGTGACCTTGTGAACTTATGCATAGGGGTTGGGACACGTTTTTGTCTTGACTATCCGGTAGAAACTTTGGGGCACTCTTTGAAGTTCTTTGTGTTGGTTTGAATAGATGAATCTGAGATTGTGTGATGCATATCGTACAATCATACCCACAGATACTTGAGGTGACATTGGAGTATCTAGGTGACATTAGGGTTTTGGTTGATTTGTGTCTTACGGTGCTATTTTACTACGAACTCTAGGGATGTTTGTGACACTTATAGGAATAGCCCGATGGATTGATCGGAAAGAATAACTTTGAGGTGGTTTTGTACCCTACAATAATCTCTTTGTTTGTTCTCTGCTATTACTGACTTTGGAGTGACTCTTTGTTGCATGTTGAGGGATTTTTATATGATCTAATTATGTTATCCTTGTTGAGAGAACTTTCACTAGTGAAAGTATGAACCCTGGGCCTTGTTTAGAAACATTGCAACACCATTTACGCTCACTTTTATAATTAGTTACCTTGCTGTTTTTATAATTTCATATTACAAAAACCTATATCTACCATCCGTATCGCACTTGTATCACCATCTCTTTGCCGAACAAGTGCACCTATACAATTTACCATTGTATTGGGTGTTTTAGGGACACAAGAGACTCTTTGTTATTTGGTTGCAGGGTTGTTTGAGAGAGACCATCTTCATCCTATGCCTCCCACGGATTGATAAACCTTAGGTCATCCACTTGAGGGAAATTTGCCTCTGTCCTACAAACCTCTGCACTTGGAGGCCCAACAACGTCTACAAGAAGAAGGTTGCATAGTAGACATCAATCCTTGATTGTCTTCCTTATGAGTGGCGGTCGGGGACGAGCGATGGTCTTTTCCTACCAATCTATCCCCCTAGGGGCAGGCATAGTAGTACTTTGCTTTGAGGGCTAATAAACTTTTGCAATAAGTATATGAGTTCTTTATGACTAATGTGAGTCCACGGATTATACGCACTCTTACCTTTACACAATTTGCTAGCCTCTACGGTACTGTGCATTGTCCTTTCTCACCTCGAGAGTCGATGCAAACTTCGCAGGTGCATCCAAACCCCGTGATATGATACGCTCTATCACACATATGTCTTATTATATCTTCCTCAAAACAGCCACCATACCTACCTATTATTGATTTTCCATGGCCATTCCGAGATATATTGCCATGCAACTTCCACCGCTTTTGTTTGATGACTTGAGCACTCATTGTCATATTGCTTTGCATGATCATATAACTGACATAGTTGTTGTGGTTCAGCCACCGTGCATCATTTTTCATACATGTTACGCTAGATCATCTGTGAGAGGCACTCATATAGAGTCATATTTGTTATAGATATCGAGTTGTAATTTTTATTCCTTTTGAGTTATAAGTAAATAGAAGTGTGATGATCATCATTTTTAGAACAGTGCCCCAGTGAGGAAAGGATGATGGAGACTATGATTCCCCCACATGTCGGGATGAGACTCCACACAATGAGAGAAAAATAGAGAAAAAGAAAAAAAGAAAAAGAAAAAGAAAAAAAATTAAAAAAGAGAAAAATAAAAAGAAATAAATAAATAAAAGAGAAAGGGGCATTGTTAGTATCCATGTGTAGCACCATGTTTTCCATATGGAGAGTCTCATATGTTGTCACTTTCATATACTAGTGGGAATTTTTCATTATAGGATTGGATGCACACCCACTTACTTTTCATTGGAGCTTTCATATAATTATAGCTCTTAGTGCATTCGTTGCATGGCAATCCCTACTCCTCGCATTGATATCAATTGATGGGCATCTCCATAACCCGTTGGTTAGCCGCGTCGATGTGAGACTTTCTTACTTTCCCTATCATCATACTCTATTCCACCCGTAGTGCTATATCCATGGCTTGCGCTCATGTATTGCGTGAGGGTTGAAAAATCTGAAGCACGTTAAAAAGTATGAGCCAATTGCTCGGCTTGTCATCGGGGGTTGTACATGATTTATACTTTGTGTTAAGAAGACAGAGCATGACAAGACTATATGATTTTGTAGGGATAGCTTTCTTTAGCATTGATATTTTGAAAGACATGATTGTTTGTTGGGATGCTTGAGTCTTGATGTCTTTATGTCAAATTATAGACTATTGCTTCGAATAACTTATGTCTTAATATTCATGCCATGACTATACATATGATCAAGTTTATGCTAGGCAGCATTCCACATCAAAAATTATCTTTTTTATCATTTACCTACTCGAGGACGAGCAGGAATTAAGCTTAGGGATGCTGATATGTCTCTGTCATATCTATAATTTTTTATTGTTTTATGCCAATATTATTCAATTTTTACATACTTTTGGCAACTTTTTATATGATTTATTTGGACTAACTTACTTATCCAGTGCCCAGTGTGAGTTCTTGTTTGTTGCCTGTTTTTGTATCATAGAAAATCCATATCAAACAAAGTCCAAACGTGATGCAACTCCACGAAGAATTATTTTGGAATATTTGTGATATCTGGGAGTTGGAATCACCGCAAACGAAGGCCCACACGGACCACGATACACCAGGGCGCGCCCCAGGCCCCTGGCGCGTGGTGGTGGGTTGTGCTCACCTTGTATGTCAGTTGGATCTCTACTTCGGGCACAAGGAAGCTTATATCAGGAAAAAAATTGTGTAAAAAGATCAGTGCAATCAGAGTTACGGATCTCCGGGAATATAAGAAACGGTTTTCGGCCAGATCAGAGAGCGCGAAACAGAAGAGGATAGAGAGACAAATCCAATATCGGATGGGCTCTCGCCCCTCTACAGCCATGGAGGCCAAGGATCAGAGGTTGAACCCTCCTCCCATCTAAGGGGCGACCAAAACTACAAAAGAAAATACACTTCTGTGATGATACGTGTTTGTCACAGCAGGTCACGTTTTTTGTCATGCATGTACATCCATGACAAATTTATGACAGAATCGAGATAGTCATACCTGTGCTGTCGTAGAAGTGTTCGATGACATTACCAAAATTATCATCACGGGAGTGTCCACTTCCATGATGATAAATCGTGTGTCACAGAAGTGCTTTCGTCAAGGGTGACCGACACGTGGCATCCACCATAACGGAATGCCGTTAAGCTATCGGGTCGGGTTTTGGATTCGATAACCCGTTAACAGCCCCGACCAATGGGGATTTTCCACATGTAAAATCATCATTGGCTGGAGGAAACACGTGTCGGCTCATTGTTGGGACAGGTGTCATCCACTCATTGGACAGAAGGCGCCTATGATACGTCGACAAGTGGCACGGCCCAACAGAGGCCCATTCCTGTGAAAAGGTTGGCCTGTTTGACTTGGTCAAAAGGTGACGGGCCGACCAATGGAAAGCCTGTTAACGGACTGTTCGCATATAGCCCATTTACAGCCCACTAACCCAAATCCTGTTACGCCCTATCCGAATTAGGCCTAGTAGCGTCATCTGGGCCATCCAATATGATTCCAGCATGTTTTCACTTCTGGCCCATGTATGGCCCATGACGTCTTTCGGCCCATATGAGGCCATATGTAACTCTTGGCCTGTTAACGGCCCATGGTGAAACTGGCCCGCGATAAACAGTGTATTACTTTATACCCATTAACGGCCCGTGGTGAAACTGGCCCGTAATGAACAGTGTATCGCTTTATACCCATTAAGGGCCTGTTATTCAGTTGGGCCGTTTACAACCCTTGTTATCTTTTGGCCTTCTCAGAGCCCATTTATTCTTGGGCTTATTGCAGCATTCGGTTACTTACGGCACGTTACTGTCATTTTCTGCTTGTGGGCCAAATTCAGCCCGTCGTTACAGTCGGCCCGTTTGTGGTCCGTTAGTCTGTTGGGCCATTTTCATAGCATCACCAAATACGGCCTATTAATGGCCCGTTATGGTCAGCCAATAAAACGTACGATTTCCATTATAGGCCCGTCTATGGCCCATTAAAGGCCAGTACAAGACCCATAAATGAGTCGGCGGCCCATGGATCCTACATGACATAGAAGGCCCATGGATCCTGCGAGACGTAGAAGGCCCATGGACACTGCAAGACGTAGAAGGCCCATGGATCCTGCGAGACGTAGAAGGCCCATGGATCCTTTGAGACGTAGAAGGCCCATGGTCGGGCGAGTTGGCCCCCATTTGAACGATATAGCATATTCAAAGAATTATCCTACTTAATACTATCACCTCTAAAAAGCATACACTATACAACAAAGAGATCAAGGCATAGAAAGGTAGAATAATCCTACACTATACAATAAAGAAATTACAGCCAATTATACCCACTGGGCATTATGGTACGGCACAGGTGATAATAAAGCATACACAAACAGCAAATTACATACACTGGGCAAATACGGCTCATACATCATGGACGCGCATCAACTTAACTCCATTTGAACTATAATCTCTTCAGAATATAGGATTGGCCGGTTTCAGATAGCAAAAAATTTAGTCTGCAAAATCTCCAATTCCTTCATGGTTACCTCGGTGTCTTGTTTCATTTTTTGACTCCTGCATCTAATACCTGCATGTCCAGTCTCAACTTGTTGATTATACGTTGACAATCATGTACACGTTGTCTTGCCACCTCTAGTTGATGCTCGAGAACATCAATGCATTCCAATTCCAATCCATAATCATTCGGTAACAGCCATGCTGCACTGCTCGCAGATTTTTGTGTTGATGTCACTTCATCCTGAAATGTTTCTGTAAGTACACATGTAGGGCAAAAATATAGTTACAACAGTGAAGCGAACAAGACACTATTTTGTACTACATGGCAAAACAGGACTAACAATAATGTTACACGTCACATTCACACAAAAAATGTTACACGTCATGAAGCATAAACAGGTGATATTTTAAAAATTATAAAAAAGATAGTATGTGCAGCCTGCATACAGAAATCAGTCTTAGCTCACCAGAGGAGCATGATGTTGGGGCCCAATCGAAAAGACAGACAAGTTACAAATTTAGACAGCACGTTGCGTATAAGTAAGCAAGCAGTTGGCCATTCTGTACCTCAATTAAAGTCTTAGGGAGCATAATGAACAACAGAGGGTTTCATACAAACATACTACAGCAGGCAAAACTATGCAATCGTTAGCATAGTATAAACTAGATTGTGAGCCTCATGCAATAATAGTTGGTTAATAGACTTCAAAGCTTCAGGCACACTTCGGCAGAGTAATTAAATGGTAAGGCCTTTAATTATGTCAACTAATAGTGATACAAGTACCGAACATCAGGCATAATTATTTGGGCATCTCATTAAGTGAGGACAAATAAAGCAATTGAAAAGAGAAAATTAACTATGCCTGAAACAAACAAGGAATTGAACTGTTGAGTTGCATAAAGTGACTTACCTTAGCAGGTTGAAGAGGCTCAGTGCAGCTCCTACTTCTCCTGCAAGGCTTCTTCCTAACATCTTGTACTTGGAAATCCTCAATCTTATCTTCATTGCACCCCCTCTGCAAGGTGACACAAACTAGTTACTCGTCTCCTTGGAAGATAAATATGCATACTTTCCAGTCTATGGACACAAAAGGATGAGATTATAACAAAACAACACCAAATAATGAAACATGCGGCATCTCTTGCACTTGCACACAATGAAATGAGCATTTACTATGTCTGCACTATGTAAAAACTAGGCATACCTTCGAACTGGATCTCCAGGTACTCTTGGAGAGCCTACTGTAGTGTACAGCCAAACCTTTATTCACCTATGAGTTAGACAAGGCCCCACTACAGCAGCCCTTAGTGTTTAAATCGTTGACAAGCTCTGTTAGACTGTTAGGTCAAGAACAACAAGTAATCAAAGCAAACAGTCCTAGTATGGCTGGCTCATGCAAACAAGCAATTGAACAGATGTGTGAGCAAATCTTACATATCAAGAAAAGAAGCAAAGAAGGAGGCTTAAAGACCATCACTTGACTGACCAGATTTAAGGGGCATTTAAACATCATGTGCAACGTATGAACTAACATAAACATTGCATATTCCAGATTCTATAAAGGAATGCACATGTATTAGGTTATGCCATGTATGATGATGCCTAAATGTACAGATAGCAGGCAGGAGAGATTCATCATTGCACGCACAATTGAATTGCAGGTTAAGGGCCAGTTTGATTCCGCCTTTTCAGGGTATATTGTCAAAATAAGCCATAAAAGATGTAAAGAAGTTATTTTTGAGTTATGGGCTTGGGCTTAACTAATTTCGCTTTGCAGGGGGGTGTTTCGGGTAGAACCTCACTAAAAATTGAAGGGAAGGGGAATGATGAGTTGCTACAAGCTGCTCCTGCTGCTTCTATATGATGAATTGCTATGAGCTGCTCCTGCTGCTGCTATATGATGAATTGCTATGAGTTGCTGCTGGTATATGATGAATTGCAGACTGTTGCTGCTATATGATGAGTTGCTATGAGCTGCTGCTGCTGCTATCTGATGAGTTGCTACAAGCTGCTCCTACTGCTGCTATATGATGAATTTCTATGAGCTGCTCCTGCTGCTGCTATATGATGAATTGCTATGAGCTGCTCCTGCTGCTACTATATGACGAATTGCTATGAGCTGCTGCTGGTATATGATGAATTGCAGACTACTACTGCTGTATGATGAGTTGCTATGAGTTGTTGCTGCTGCTATATGATGCTTTCAGGTGGTGCTGCTATATGATAATAACCAGCCACTTGGACCATCGAATTTCAACAAATAATTGTTCTTCATTTAAATGTGGGTCATCCGTTCTTCGTTTAAATTAGACAATGGGATCTCTATGGAAAATATTGACCAAAGTAGATTGTGCCAAGTAGATGGTATCTTTGTATTTGCATTTTGAGCAAATAGTGATGGTCTATTTTCCTATCATATTAATTACTGCACTGGGTTCAATTTGTGATGTTTGCAAGTCAAATTAATTTCCATATGTGCAGCAAAATGGAAAATATATATAATGCAATCTAGAATTTCCACTGATCATACCAAAGATAAGCTGAAAACGCAATGAAAAGAACTGGTTGGCGTATTACATGGAGCTTATATTCACAGGTGCTTATTTTCTTAGGATAACTCATAATAACTGTCCCTTAGAAACTTGGGTAATAGAACTAGCATACAAATAACATGTCACGATGATTGCAATGGAGGAGTGACGTACCATAGCACACTGTATAGGCTCACCGCTGCCTCTCCTTTTTTTTGCGATGTTCCATGAAATTGCCACATACATCTTGTACTTTTTCATTGTGTAACCCTATATGCAAGTTGACACGGCTAATTTCAGACATCTCTACATGATACTACATTGCATATCCCTTGCGCATATTTAAACCACCAATTAACGATTGTGTGCGTACCATAAACTAGCCATGACTCTGTATGCTGGACTGGCAGGCACTCTAAGGGAGCCTAATGTAGTGCACTGGAATTCCTACATGCCACCTACGATTTTGTGTAATGTACTGCCCCTATTCCTAAATATATGTCTTTGTAGAGATTCCAGTATGGACCACATACAGATGTATATAGATGCATTTTCGAGTGTAGATTCACTCATTTTGCTCCGTAGGTAGCCTATAGTGGAATCTCTAGAACGACTTACATTTAGGAACAGAGGTACGAGGTAGTATCATGTATGACATCTACATATCTAATTTAGCAGCCAGTAGTACAAATCATTGTCTGCATAAAGGGATTACTGGTCGAAAATCCTAGCAAAGCACGCTAGCAGGCACAGAACAATACAAGAGAGAGAGAGACGCGCTTACAAGATCATAGCAATGCCTTAGTCCAGGATCTTGGTTAGCCAAGCTGTTAGATCCATAAGAAACATCGTCCTTGTAGTTTTTGCCAGCTGCATAACAGGTAACAGCGACCGGTTAGTATATTTGAAGTACATCGGGCAGGCGATGCTGGACGGGTTTAAAGGTGACAAGTACCTAGGCCGTGGCGGGTGCTTGGCATCTCTCCAGATGGTGGGAATCAGGTTAGAAACGTCGACGGTGATGATGTTGTGCTGGCTGTCGGGGTCCCGTAAGGAGATCTAGAACCGTCGAGTAGGGTGTTTGTGGAGCGGCTCCAGTAGGGTGGACTACGGTGTGGGCGAAGCGGATCTATGGTCATGGATGAGGGCGTATGTGAAGCTGCTCCGGTGGCTGGGTTAAGGATGGTGTCGACGACGCGGATCTGTGACCATGGACGGGGCGTCAGAAGCTGCTCCGGTGGTTGGGTTAAGGATGGTGTCGACAATGCGGATGTGCGGCCGTGGACGGGGCGTCAGAAGCTGCTCCGGTGGTTGGGTTAAGGGTGGTATCGACGATGTGGATCTGCGGCCGTGGATGGGGCATCAGAAGCTACTCCGGTAGGTTGGATGAGGGTGCGAGGAAGCGGATCTGAGGCCGTGGACTTGTGAGTTGGCAAAGCGGCCCCGGTAGGGTTGAGAATGGTATAGGCGAAGCTACTCCGGTAGGGTTGACGCTGGTGTCGGTGAAGCGGCTCCGGTAGGGTTGAGGAAGGTCTCGGCGAAGCGCCTCCGGTAGGGTTGAGGAAGGTGTCGGCGAAGAGGATCAGAGGCAGTCAACGGGGGCGTCGGTGGGGCGGCTCCGGGGGGTGTGGACGAAGCGTCTTCGGTGGGGAGTACGAATGAGCCGCTGCAGATGCGCGGTGGTTGACGAGAGTACCGGCAAAGCACATCCGGCGCCATGGACAAGGCCGGCACTGAATGGGCTGTGGTACAGTGGTGGATGAGCAGTCTACTTGTTTCTAGGGGAGGTGGGAGGGGTAGATACGGCCGCGGAAGCAGATCCGGCAAGGTGGACGTCGCTGGCAGTGAATGGGCTATGGTATGCCGGTGGATGAGCAGTCTAGGTTTTCGAGAGGGGAGGGGAGAAAGGGCGATCAAATACGGACGGCGTGATGTAAGATGCTCTGGTGCTGTGGAGTTAGTCGTTTTTGTGGGAGGAGGGGAGAGGAAATGGGTGTGGCGTGTAGTGGGGGGAACCGGAAGTTACCAAAGGAGCCCTGACCTATCATGTAGATGAGGGCAGTATTGTAACTGTTGGTCTCCGTGCACCAAGGACAAAAGGGGGATTTCGCATGCTAAAGACTAAGGTGGCGGAAATTTTAGAAGGAGGCGGGAGAATTTGCCGCCCGCGAGATCGTTCGTATCCAGTTTCAACTAATTTTGGACCGTGCTAGCGGGAAGGTCATGCTAGACTGTGTACACGGGGCACGCGTCAGCAGTTAATAACTGGTGTGAAGTCCACCCCAGAAAAAAAGACAATAACTCGGGATGATGCGCCGATAACTTGGACGTTGACACGGGCGCGGCCAATCGTACGGGTGTAGTGGCGCGTTCACAAAAAAAGGGATGAAACGCTCAGCCTAGGTATTTCTTGTGTAAATAGATAATTTAGTGCCATTGGTTATTTACTTTAGACATAATGCTTCCGCCTCCCACGGCTGGCTGCACCTGAGCGCACGCATCACCGCCCCACCGTCTCCTAAATCGTTAACGCCAAGTCCTCTGCGTGCTTTGGTGCGCTCGCCGCGGCGCCACCCTCTCGCGTTGTCAACATGGTCAACAAACAACAGGAATCGGCAGAAGTAAGTGGAGAGGATGACCATAGGGGCCCACCACGTCAGCGTATGGAAAAATAAAATGCTTCCTCCTAGTGTTTTCCTGACATCTGGGACCCACGACATTGTGAGCGTATATAGTCAATAGACAAGAGAACAGCATAAGATCGGCTGACACCTGGGACGTAGCTACTCGAGCAGTATTTTTTTGTTTGGTACTGTTGAGACGGAGCAGGGTTTGAACTGGGTTGTGGCCCGTCTAGCCCAGGCTTATATTTTATGTTCACCATGTGACCAGCCCAGCTATTTTTTCTTTGTGAAAATGAGCCCAGTTAATTTTTTCTGAAGAATACCCAATCGAGGCCTACTTATTTTTCTATGCCCTGATGGGCTGCAACTCTTACAAGACGCCTGCAAATCTTGAAAGTAATATGAAATGGGTTGTAAATATAAAAACAGATGACAAATTGGCAATTACTTTACAATTTCTGAATTTTTTCACATTTTCAGATTCCTATTTCACTGGGCATTAACCTAATTTAAATATTTCTTCAAAGTACTTTAAATCTGGCTTGACATTTCGGTACTAAAAATAGTTTGGAACCCACAGAAATATGCGAAATTGGCCTTGGCCAACAAAAAAACGACTGCAATAAATTGCATAAGAAGTTACCATGAGCTATATATAAATTATTAAAAAAAAAGAGCGGTCTGACTTGCGGGCCTGTTTAGTTGACGCGTATTCAAGATTTTTTTAGTTATTATATACGTCAACAAACGATTCTAGCAGACGTAACCGTGGGATGTCAATCCAACGGCCGTCGTGTTTCTTCAATCTCTGGTCTTCTTGCTCCAGCCGCCAAAGCAGCGCCGGCGGGACCGCCTGCTCCCACCTCCGTGGCCGGCTGTGCTGCCACGCAGGCCTCAGCGCCCCTACTACTCCCACCGCTAGCTAGGGCATCCCTCTACTCACCCACACCCCCTGTTATTCTGCGGCAACGGCAGCCTCAGACCGCAGCCGAACCGGTGAACCCTCGTACTCCTCTCCGCGCGGGCTTCCACTATCGTGTCTTCCCCAGCTCCCCGTCATCCCCTTCCTAGGCCTCACCGTCGTCCACCGCCCTGGTGCTCTCGGCGCGGCGTGGTCAACATGGTCAAGGAACGGCTTCCATCGGACGTGGACTGTACGTGGAGAGGCTGACAGCTGGGTCCACGGCCGCAGCAAGGAAGTGCCTCCTTATTACGCACAAAATAATTATTCCTCCACCTGACAGCAGGGACCCACCGGACGGGCCACCATATTTCGTGAAAAAAATGTTCCCCCCTGACTGCTGGGACCCACCAGCTACATCTTCGCACGCAAGGAAGTGCGTCTGGGCAAAAAAACGATTCGCCCCCCTGACTGCTAGGACCCACCAGCTACATCTTCGCATGCAAGGAAGTGCGTTCGGGCAAAAAAACGATTCGCCCCCCTGACTGCTGGGACCCACCAGCTATATCTTCGCATGCAAGGAAGTGCGTCCGGGCAAAAAAAATGATCCGCCCCCCTGACTGCTGGGACCCACCAGCTACATTTTCGCACGCAAGGAAGTGCCTGACGGTCGGGACCCACCTGGTCGAAGCGTACGTAGCGCTGTCCTTCTTGTTGCGAACGTGTACGTACATATATACTGGTCGATGTAGAGGCGCGATGTGTCATAGTAGAGGCGCGCATGTAGCATGTACACGTACGTACAGCGGCCAGTGTGTAAGAAAGGAAATACGGCCACGTATGTGTACATACGGGCGGGGTCTCGAACGCCTACTCACGCATACGTACGGCCAGGGCTCGTGAACATGGCTGGGTCGGAACAGAGAAATAGCATTGTCGTCGTGTTCATGGGGAGGCAACGGAATGCGTCATGTTCATCGGGAGACAACGGATAGCGTGGGAGCCAACCGGCTGGGTCGGAACGGAATGCATCGTTGAGTTCATCAGGAGCGCTTGGACGGAATGGGCGATGGAAACGAGGCCTAGCGTACCGCACAACGGAGGAAACGGCCTTGTGTTCGACCGGCCACGGTCGAAACGGGGGTCCTGTTGATCGGGAGGGGTGTGGCATACCGCAAAACGGAGGAAACGAACCTCCGACGGTCGAAACGGGGGTCCTGTTGATCGGGAGGGGTGTGGCATACCGCAAAACGGACTAAATAGACCTCCTACGGTTGAAACGGGGGTCCTGTTGATCGGGAGGGGTGTGGTGTACCGCAAAATGGACGAAACGGACTTGTGTTGGAGTGCTACAGTCGAAATGGGGGTCCTGTTCATCGGGAGGGGTGTGGCGTACCGCAAAACGGGACTCCATGGGATACTCTTCATCTCCACCGTCGACCTCCTCCAGCCTCCACGGGCTACTGTTCATCCACCGTCGACCTCCTCCAGCCTCCACCTGCGACTGTTCATCCACGGGCTCCTATTCATCCAGCCTCCACCGCGCACTACTCCACCGGCTACTGTTCAACCACCCCTCCACGGGCACCCCTCCACCATCTACTATTCATCTAGCCCTCCACACCACGGGGTCCTGTTCATCTAGAGGCAACACCACCGCTCACTGTTCATCCACCCCCCCCCCCCCGCAACGCTCCCTATTCATCCAGAGAGGCAGCATCGATCGGCTTCAGTTAGTAGCAGTAGCGAAGGAATCGCTCAATCGGGTTCAGTTAATAGCCATCGATCAATCGCTTGGGTTCAGTAACGCGTAGCCTGCAGTGCAATCGCTCGGGTTCAGTTAGATCCCAACGCCTCGCTTGGGTTCAGTTAGAGCCAATGCCTCGCACACATGCGCGTACGTGTACGAGAGAAACGCGCATCACTCGGCCCCCGACCTCCCACCGTAACCGGGAACTCCCCAAAAATTTCCTCGCCCTCGCTTCTACCATGGTTTTTTCCGTCATGGATGGCCCGAAGAATGTCATGCAGCTGCGCCTCCGACCCGCCCAGGACGAAAAGCCCATTTTCTGTCATGATTTTTTTGTCATAGAAGTAGGAGCCCACCACATCTATGATGATACCGGGTTTTGTCACAATTATCATCAAAGAAGTGTCATATGTATGACAGAAAAAAATTCGTTCGGCCCAAAATGTCACGGATGTGTCTTTTTTTTGTAGTGTATTGATGTTCACTATTGAAACTACTCCATCTCACGTGATGATCGGACATGGTTTAGTTGATTTGGATCACGTGATCACTTAGAGGATTAGAGGTATGCCTATCTAAGTGGGAGTTCTTAAGTAATATGATTAATTGAACTTAAATTTATCATGAACTTAGTACCTGATAGTATTTTGCTTGTCTATGTTGATTGTAGATAGATGGCCCGTGATGTTGTTCCGTTGAATTTTAATGCATTCCTTGAGAAAGCAAAGTTGAAAGATGATGGTAGCAATTACACGGACTGGGTCCGTAACTTGAGGATTATCCTCATTGCTGCACAGAAGAATTACGTCCTAGAAGCACTGCTGGGTGCCAGACCTGCTGCAAGAGCAACACCAGATGTTATGAATGTCTAGCAGAGCAAAGCTGATGACTACTCAATAGTTTAGTGTGCCATGCTTTACGGCTTAGAACCGGAACTTCAACGACGTTTTGAACATCATGGAGCATATGAGGTTTTCCAGGAGTTGAAGTTAATATTTCAAGCAAATGCCCGGATTGAGAGATATGAAGTCTCCAATAAGTTCTACAGCTACAAGATGGAAGAGAATAGTTCTGTCAGTGAGCATATACTCAAAATGTCTGGGTATAACAATCACTTGATTCAACTGGGAGTTAATCTTCCGGATTATAGCGTCATTGACAGAATTCTTCAATCACTGCGACCAAGCTACAAGAGCTTCGTGATGAACTATAATATGCAAGGGATGAATAAGACAATTCCCGAGCTCTTCGCAATGCTAAAAACTACGGAGGTAGAAATCAACAAGGAGCATCAAGTGTTGATAGTCAATAAGACCACCAGTTTCAAGAAAAAAGGCAAAGGAAAGAACATGGGGAACTTCAAGAAGAACAGCAAGCAAGTTGCTGCTCAGGAGAAGAAACCCAGGTCTGGACCTAAGCCTGAGACTGAGTGCTTCTACTGCAAGCAGACTGGTCACTGCAAGCGGAACTGCCCCAAGTATTTGGCGGACAAGAAGTATGGCAAGGTGAACAAAGGTATATGTGATATACATATTATTGATGTGTACCTTACTAATGCTCGCAGTAGCACCTAGGTATTTGATACTGGTTCAGTTGCTAATATTTGCAACTCGAAACAGGGACTACGGATTAAGCGAAGATTAGCTAAGGACGAGGTGACGATGCACGTGGGAAATGGTTCCAAAGTCGATGTGATCGCGGTCGGCATGCTACCTCTACATCTACCTTCGGGATTAGTTTTAGTCCTAAATAATTGTTATTTGGTGCCAGTGTTGAGCATGAACATTATATCTGGATCTTGTTTGATGCGAGATGGTTATTCATTTAAATCAGGGAATAATTGTTGTTCTATTTATATGAGTAATATCTTTTATGGTCATGCACCCTTGAAGAGTGGTCTATTTTTGTTGAATCTCAATAGTAGTGATACACATATTCATAATATTGAAGCCAAAAGATGCAGAGTTGATAATGATAGTGCAACCTATTTGTGGCACTGCCGTTTAGGTCATATCAGTGTAAAGCGCATGAAGAAACTCCATACTGATGGAACTTTGGAACCACTTGATTATGAATCACTTGGTACTTGCGAACCGTGCCTCATGGGCAAGATGACTAAAACACCGTTCTCTGGAACTATGGAGCGAGCAACAGATTTGTTGGAAATCATACATACAGATGTATGTGGTCCGATGAATGTTGAGGATCGCGGCGGGTATCGTTATTTTCTCACCTTCATAGATGATTTAAGCAGATATGGGTATATCTACTTAATGAAACATTAGTCTGAAACATTTGAAAAGTTCAAAGAATTTCAGAGTGAAGTTGAAAATCATCGTAACAAGAAAATAAAGTTTCTACGATCTCATTGTGGAGGAGAATATTTGAGTTACGAGTTTGGTCTTCATTTGAAACAATGCGGAATAGTTTCGCAACTCACGCCACCCGGAACACCACAGCGAAACGGTGTGTATGAACGTCGTAATCGTACTTTATTAGGTATGGTGCGATCTATGATGTTTCTTACTGATTTACCGCTATTGTTTTGGGGATATGCTTTAGAGACGGCTGCATTCACGTTAAATTGGACACCATCGAAATCCGTTGAGACGACGCCTTATGAACTATGGTTTGGCAAGAAACCAAAGTTGTCATTTCTTAAAATTTGGGGCTGCGATGCTTATGAGAAAAAGCTTCAACCTGATAATCTCGAACCTAAATCGGAGAAATGTGTTTTCATAGGATACCCAAAAGAGACTGTTGGGTACACCTTCTATCACAGATCCGAAGGCAAGACTTTTGTTGCTAAATTTGGAATCTTTCTAGAGAAGGAGTTTCTCTCGAAAGAACTGAGTGGGAGGAAAGTAGAACTTGATGAGGTAACTGTACCTGCTCCCTTATTGGAAAGTAGTTCATCACAGAAACCGGTTTCTTTGACACCTACACCAATTAGTGAAGAAGTTAATGATGATGATCACGAAACTTCAGATCAAGTTGTTACTGAACCTCGTAGATCAACTAGAGTAATATCTGCACTAGAGTGGTACGGTAATCCTGTTCTGGAAGTCATGTTACTGGACCATGATGAACCTACGAACTATGAAGAAGCGATGGTGAGCCCAGATTCCACAAAATGGCTTGAGGCCATGAAATCTGAGATGGGATCCATGTATGAGAACAAAGTGTGGACTTTGGTTGACTTGCCCGATGATCGGCAAGCCATTGAGAATAAATGGATCTTCAAGAAGAAGACTGACGCTGACAGTAATATTACTGTCTATAAAGCTCGACTTGTTGCGAAAGGTTTTCGACAAGTTCAAGGGATTGACTACGATTAGACTTTCTCACCCGTAGCGATGCTTAAGTCTGTCCGAATCATGCTAGCAATTGCCGCATTTTATGATTATGAAATTTGGCAAATGGATGTTAAAATTGCATTCCTGAATGGATTTCTGGAAGAAGATTTGTATATGATGCAACTAGAAGGTTTTGTCGATCCAAAGGGAGCTAACAAAGTGTGCAAGCTCCAGCGATCCATTTATGGACTGGTGCAAGCCTCTCGGAGTTGGAATAAACGTTTTGATAGTGTGATCAAAGCATTCAGTTTTATACAGACTTTTGGAGAAGCCTGTATTTACAAGAAAGTGAGTGGGAGCTCTGTAGCATTTCTGATATTATATGTGGATGACATATTGTTGATTGGAAATGATATAGAATTTCTGGATAGCATAAAGGGATACTTGAATAAGAGTTTTTCAATGAAAGACCTCGGTGAAGCTGCTTATATATTGGGCATCAAGATCTATAGAGATAGATCAAGGCGCTTAGTTGGACTTTCACAAAGCGCATACCTTGACAAAGTTTTTAAGAAGTTCAAAATGGATCAAGCAAAGAAAGGGTTCTTGCCTGTGTTACAAGGTGTGAAGTTGAGTAAGACTCAATGCCGACCACTTCAGAAGATAGAGAGAAGATGAAAGATGTTCCCTATGCTTCAGCCATAGGCTCTATCATGTATGCAATGCTGCGTACCAGACCTGATGTGTGCCTTGCTATAAGTCTAGCAGGGAGGTACCAAAGTAATCCAGGAGTGGATCACTGGACAGCGGTCAAGAACATCCTGAAACACCTGAAAAGGACTAAGGATATGTTTCTCGTTTATGGAGGTGTCAAAGAGCTCATTGTAAATGGTTACGTTGATGCAAGCTTTGACACTGATCCGGACGATTCTAAATCGCAAACCAGATACGTGTTTACATTGAACGATGGGGCTGTTAGTTGGTGCAGTTCTAAACAAAGCGTCGTGGCGGGATCTACGTGTGAAGCGGAGTACATAGCTGTTTCGGAAGCAGCAAATGAAGGAGTATGGATGAAGGAGTTCATATCCAATCTAGGTGTCATACCAAATGCATCGCGTCCAGTGAAAATCTTTTGTGACAATACTGGTGCAATTGCCTTGGCAAAGGAATCCAGAATTCACAAGAAGACTGTCAGGACCGGATTTTCGGGATATCATTTCCCAGAAAATGGCCCTTGTGCTCACCAGCCCCAGGATTACTGTTAGCTGGCGAGAAACCAACTTGATATAGAAACTCCAAGCAAAATACATAATATGTAGCACAAGACCATTCTGGCCTATAACTACAACACAAGGTTTCTAGTGGTTGATGGCGAAAGCGGTTTGTGTTCTTTCAGCGTCTATGGGACTCCATTTCCCATAGGAACAGCTGACCTGGGTAACTCCTATCTTCGCGAGGCTGCTATCACCATTGCTTAGGTTCCGGGGCCGTCATCGCAATGCTCCTCTCCAAGCAAGAAATCTGGCCAAGACAATAGCCAGGGACAAGCCAGTGAGTACTTTGAATGTACTCGCAAACATTATGAACACGGGTATAATATAACAAATGATATTCATGCTCTGAAATATTCTATGATCACAATGTCAGGCACGAAATAAAATAAAATAAATCCATGATGCACGCAAGGAGGTTGTTCATATAAAACATGAATATGCAATCAGAGAATAGAAATAGAATGCACCGGTCGGGTATCTGAAGCGACACCTCAAAAGGACAATAACAGAAAGCGTGCTACAGTCGGGCGTCTGAGCGACACCACATAAAGGGCTTATAAAGTAAACAAATAACAATCATGCCATAGTCGGGCGTTTGTGCGACACCACATAAAGGGCTTATAAAGTAAACAATTAACAAGCATGCCACAGTCGGGCGTCTGAGCGACACCACATAAAGGGATTACAAGAAAATAATCAAAATGAATATCCAGGAGGTAGAACCGTCCCAGGGATACTCAATAATTCAAATAATATAAATGGTTAGTGAGGGAGTCCTGGACTAGGGGGTGTCCGGGTAGCCGAACTATCATCATCGGCCGGACTCGAAGACTATGAAGATACAAGATTGAAGACTCCGTCCCGTGTCCGGATGGGACTTTCCTTGGCGTGGAAGGCAAGCTTGGCAATACGGATATGTCGATCTCCTACCATTGTAACCGACTCTGTGTAACCCTAGCCATCTCCTGTGTCTATATAAACCGGAGGGTTTTAGTCCGTAGGACACAACAACAATCATACCATAGGCTAGCTTCTAGGGTTTAGCCTCTTTGATCTCGTGGTAGATCCACTCTTGTACTACCCATATCATCAATATCAATCAAGCAGGAGTAGGGTTTTACGTCCACCGAGAGGGCCCGAACCTGGGTAAAAACATCGTGTCCCTTGTCTCCTGTTACCATCCGCCTAGATGCACAGTTCGGGACCCCCTACCCGAAATCCGCCGATTTTGACACCGACATTGGTGCTTTCATTGGGAGTTCCTCTGTGCCGTCGCATATAGGCCCGATGGCTCCTTCTATCATCAACAACGACGCGGTCCAGGGTGACACCTTTCTCCACGGACAGATCTTCGTATTCGGCGGCTTTGCACTGCGGGCCAATTCGCTTGGCCGTCTGGAGCAGATTGAAAGCTATGCCCCTGGCCACCAGGTCAGATTCGGAAGGTTGAACTTCACGGATGACATCCGCGGAGACTTGATCTTCGACGGATTCGAGCCACAGCCGAGCGCGCTGCACTGTCTCTATGGGCATGATTTAGCTCTGCTGCCGGACAGTGCCTAGGAGGCCGCACACGAGTCCGCTCCGACCCTTAATTTGGAGCCGACTGCGCAGATCGAGGATGGGTGGCTAGACACCGCCTCGGCAGCTGCTACATCTACGACGATGGAGCCGAATACCGACCTTGTCCCTTGTGAAGCTCGTGACTCCGAGGTGCCGGACTCCTCGCCGGACTCCGAACCTCCTGTGCCCCTACCAATCGAATCCGATTGGGCGCCGATCATGGAGTTCACCGCCGCGGACATCTTTCAGCACTCGCCTTTCGGCGATATCCTGAATTCGCTAAAGTATCTCTCGTTATCAGGAGAGCCCTGGCCGGGTCACGGTCAGGACGGTTGGGATGCGGACGATGAAGAAATTCAAAACCCACCCACCACCCACTTTGTAGCCACTGTCGACGATCTAACCGACATGCTAGACTATGACTCCGAAGACATCGACGGTACGGACGATGATGCCGGAGACGACCAAGAACCAGCGCCTATTGGGCACTGGAAAGCCACCTCGTCATACGACATATACATGGTGGACACCCCAAAGGATGGGAATGGCGATGGAACAGCGGAGGAGGATCCTTCCAAGAAACAGCCTAAACGCCGGCGTCAGCGGCGCCGCCCTAAATCCCGCCACATCAACAATGGAGATTCCGGCACCGAAGACAATAACACCCCGGACAGTGCCGAAGACAACCCCCTCCAACAAGATTCAGCACAGGAGGACGAAGAAGCCAGCCCTCATGAGAGAGCGGCAGACAAAAAGGTAGAGGATGATAATTACATGCCTCCCCTCGGGAGACTAGGCAAGCCTCGACGACGACGAATTCGTCGTGCCTGAGGATCCCGTCGAACAAGAGCGTTTTAAACGCAGGCTTATGGCCACGACAAATAGCCTCAAGAAAAAGCAGCAACAGCTTAGAGCTGATCAAAATCTGCTAGCCGACAGATGGACCAAAGTCCTTGCGGCCGAAGAGCATGAACTCGAATGCCCCTCCAAAAGCTACCCCAAATGCAAGCTGCTCCCCCGATTAGAGGAGGAAGCATATAAACCCACATCACCAGCGCACAATACGGCTGACCGACCACCTCGTGGCCGCGACAGAGAGGCCTCTAGGCCCTCCACTAGAACCGTACCCCGGCATCGCTCGAAAAGTAAGAAGCCACGGGAGAATGCACCGGACTTGCGAGACATATTGGAGGATAAGGCAAGACAATCAAGATCGATCTACGGATCGCGTGGGCGCCCTGACGACCGTCGCGCCGGATACAGCAACTCCGGTAGGGCCGAACACAGTAGACAAAGCTCGCTTGAGCTACATCGTGATATAGCCCAATATAGAGGCGCCGCACACCCACTATGCTGCACAGATGAAGTAATGGATCATCAAATCCCCGAAGGGTTCAACACAGACCCCGCGGTTTGGATCGAAGACTATCTCCTTCATATCCACATGGCCCGCGGTGATGATCTTCACGCCATCAAATACCTCCCACTCAAGCTTAAAGGACCAGCTCGGCATTGGGTGTTGGGAGGACGTGGAAGCCACATTCCTTGATAACTTCCAGGGCACATATGTGCGACCATGAGACGCCGATGACCTAAGCCACATAATTCAGCAGCCAGACGAATCGGCCAGACAATTCTGGACATGGTTCTTAACAAAGAAAAATCAAATCGTTGACTGTCCGGATGCAGAGGCTCTCGCAGCCTTCAAACACAACATCCGCGACGAGTGGCTTGCCCGGCACCTGGGACAGGAAAAGCCGAAATCCATGGCAGCCCTCACATCACTGATGACCCGCTTCTACGCGGGAGAGGACAGCTGGCTAGCCCGCCGTAACAACCTCAGCAAAAATTCTGGCAGTCCGGATAGCAAGGACCGCAATGGCAGGTCGCGTCGCTACAAGAACAAACGCCGCGTTAACGGTGATAACACTGAGGATACGGCAGTCAACGCCGGATTCAGAGGCTCCAAACCCGGTCAGCGGAAAAAGCCATTCAAAAGAACTACTCTGGGTCTGCCCAATTTGGACCGAATACTCGACCGCTCTTGCCAGATACACGGCACCCCCGAAAAGCCAGCTAATCACACCAACAGGGATTGTTGGGTATTCAAGCAGGCAGGCAAATTAATTGCCGAAAACAATGACAAGGGGCTGCATAGCGATGACGAGGAAGAGACCCGGCCGCCGAACAATAGAGGACAGAAGGGTTTCCCCCCACAAGTGCGGATGGTGAACACGATATACGCAACCCACATACCCAAATGGGAGCAGAAGCATGCACTCAGGGACGTATACGCGATGGAGCCAGTCACCCCAAAGTTCAATCCATGGTCCTCTTGCCCGATCACTTCTGATCGAAGGGACCACCCCACCAGCATCCGCCACGGCGGATTCGCCGCATTGGTTTTAGACCCAATCGTCGATGGATTTCACCTCACCAGAGTCCTAATGGACGGCGGCAGCAGCCTGAACCTGCTTTATCAGGATACAGTGTGCAAGATGGGCATAGACCCCTCAAGGATTAAACCCACAAAGACGACCTTCAAAGGTGTCATACCAGGTGTAGAAGCCAATTGTACAGGCTCAGTCACACCGGAAGTGGTCTTCGGATCCCCGGATAATTTTCGAAGCGAGGAGTTAATCTTCGACATAGTCCTGTTCCACAGCGGCTATCATGCTCTGCTCGAACGGACCGCGTTTGCAAAGTTCAACGCGGTGCCACACGATGCATACCTCAAGCTCAAGATGCCAGGCCCTCGAGGAGTCATCACGGTCAATGGAAACACGGAATTCTCTCTCCGAATGGAGGAACATACAGCGGCTCTCGCGGCAGAAGTACAGTGCAGCCTCTTAAGGCAATTCTCGAGTCCGGCCATTAAGCGACCGGACACGGCTAAACGTGCCCGGAGTAACCTACAACGCGACCACCTGGCACGTTTCGAGCACGCGTAGCAATGCGGCCCCAGCCCCAGCCCTTGCAAAATTGCAAGACTGATCCTTCACGTACATCATTACGCTCTGGAGATACCATGGGCATAGGGGGGGGGGGCACGACCACGACAGGCCCAGAGTGCGGCTCAACCACACTATGGGCTCCCAAGTTTGTCATCTTTTTTCTTTTTTCTTTTTCTTTTTTTTACCCACAGGACTCCATTCACCAGAGGTCCTGTCCGGCAGTAGACCTGCCGAACTCACGATGCAACAGCCAGGGAAGAAGAAAGGCTATGACGAGTATCCATGTGGTCTCCATTACGAGCATTAAATCTGTTTTATACACCATTCCGCAGCCTACCCCTGGAGGGGGGACATGTTTAATAGTCCCATCCCTTGCTTACCGCACTATTTGTATCGTTCTGCATTCATGGCAGTACTTCTTGAATAAACAATGCATCGCCTTTTTGCTTGTAATTGCATTCCTTTCTCATACATATGTTCATGACATGTTGCATCCGTACACTTTGGTACGGCCAAATACACCAGGGGCTTAAGTTCCCCATATTATGGTGTGATAAGTCCGAACACTTTCACAAGTGCGGCACCCCGAACTTATAGAATTATATGCATCGGCTCCGAATCATGTCTTGGGTCAATAGTTGGGTTTGCCCGTCTCCCATGTTTTGGTACCTTACGTTCCGTTTTATCGGCTAAGGTAGCTCTGGGAGAACCACTGCGATTGCGCCCCGGTTGAGCTGGGCGAGCACCTCAGTGGAGAAAGCTAAAACTGACCGTCATGATGAGGAGAGAGCCGGTCGCTGTTAGAGAGGTTTTTTCGATTCCCTAAAGTCTTATGCCGCTTAGAGCGAGGAACTGGCTTTATCCGGTCCAGGCGTGTATAGTGCCCACAATTCGGCCTTCCGAACACTAGGGGCTTCGCCGAAATTTAAAATTATAGAATTCTATGGCTAAGTGAGAGTGTTCAAGCACTATAAGTCTGGTTGCCTTGTTCGTTGTGTTGAACGCCTCCCTAGATGGACCCAAAAATGGGAACGAGAGCGCTCAAGTTTATCCCGAATACCCCAGCACTCGTGGCATGGGGGCTGAAGCCGACGACTTACCATCTCTTAGATTTGATAAACGGCCGCACAGAAGGTAATATTTTAAATTAACAAGCATTGCTTAGCGCATATGAACAATGTTTTTGGCGCACAGGATAACAAAATGCGAGTTTACTCAAATATTACATCTTTGGAGCACTCACCCGCAATAATGCGGGCACCCTTCAGGACAACCTTATAATACATCTCGGGTGTGTGATACTCCTTGCCCGGCGGTGGCGCATCCTTCACAAGCTTCTCAGCATCCATCTTGCCCCAGTGCACCTTAGCACGGGCAAGGGCCCGACGGGCACCTTCGATGCAGGCGGAGTGCTTGATGACTTCAACCCAGGGACACGCATCCACCAGCCGCCGCACCAGGCCGAAGTAGCTCCCAGGCATGGCCTCCTTGGGCCACAGCCGAACTATGAGGCCCTTCATGGCCTGTTCGGCCACCTTGTGGAGCTCGACCAGCTGCTTCAGCTGGTCGCTAAGGGGCACCGGATGTCCGGCCTCAACATACTGAGACCAGAATACCTTCTCCGTCGAGCTCCCCTCCTCGGCTCTGTAGAAAGCGGCAGCATCGGACACGCTGCAAGGCAGATCTGCGAACGCTCCTGGAGAGCTCTGAATTTGGGTAAGTAACAGGTAATTTACTTTGACATGCTTGCTTTGCATGAAGAATGCCTTACCCGCCGCTATTTTCTTCACATCGTCGATTTTGCTGGAGGGCCTTATGGGCATCGGCCTTAGCGGCCTTGGCACTCTCAAGAGCTGAGGCAAGCTCGGACTCTCGAGTCTTCGAGTCACGCTCCAAACTCTCGTGCTTTTCCACGAGAGCCTGGACCTCTTGTTGTACCTCCGCCACCCGCGCCTCCTGCTTCTCTCGCTCGGCTCGTTCCGCGGCCGCATTGCGTTCGGCCGCGGACACCGCCTCCTTCAGGGCAGCCACCTCGTTCGTGGCCCCTGGAGTACCCACGTTATTCTTGTTATTTCTCTTGCAACCAAATCCTTTTCTGTAAGGTACAAATTTAATACGGTGTTACTCACCTTCCTTGTCCTCGAGCTGCTTCTTGGCATGGCCGAGCTTGCTCTCAGACCGCTTGAGGCTCTGCTTCAAGGTATTGACCTCCGCAGTCAGTGCGGCAGAGGTCAGCAGCACAGCCTGCATTCCCATATTGACATATTTTTTAAGACTCCTGCATATATCTTTTTAGATCCTCAGTCCGGCTTTTCTTTCCGAACACCGAACCGAGCATCAGGGGCTACTGTCTATGCGGTATTATATTACATATCTTAAAATTCTTACCTCAAAGCCTGTTAGAAGTCTGCTGCAGGCTTCGGTCAGCCCACTCTTGGCGAGCTGAACCTTCTGAATCACCGCACTCATGACAGTGCGGTGTTCTTCTTTGATGGAAGCGCCATTGAGCACCTCCAGCAAGTTATCTGGCGCCTCCGGTTGGATAGAGGTCGTCGGTGTCACAGTCTTGCCCTTCTTACGAAGGGGCCGCCCGCCGGACTCCGGAACCACTGCAGGTTCCGGTGTGGAGTCCGATACAAAGTCCGGGAGGCTGCCCTACGGCACCTCCGGGGCCTCCTCCTGGTGGGTCCCTTCCCGGGATCCCACCTTGGCGTCGTCAGCATCACGGGGGGTGGAGGCGGTCGGAAGAGAATCCATATCCGACGTACCCAAGGACCCGCTCGACGAAGCGGGAGGATCGTCCTTCGACGGACTACAGGGTTGTATGCGGCATTAGAAAGACACCATGCGACAAAAAGAAAAATTATCAATCATCTAGGAGTCTGGATACTCACGATCTCGCCAAGGGCTTAGCCCTTGAGGACCACTCCCCGTCGCCATCGCCGACGTTGGCAGAACAGTCCAAGGGAAGGGTCCTTCCCTTCTTGGACCCTTCGGCCTCCCCCGTTGGGGACGCCTTCCTCTTATTCTCTCCCCCCGCTGGGGGAGAGGCCACTTTCTCCTCCTCCTCGTCCTCGGGGGAGGAGTCCGCCTTGGAGTCATCGTACGATGAGCCCGATACCACTTGACGCCTGGAACTCCTTCGGGTTCCCGTGGCCTTCTTCTTGGCCTTCTTCTCCGGCACCACGTAAACTGTCAGGACCAGCAGCCCAGTCAAACGGGCATCCGTTGGGTCTTCTGGAAGGGGAACCGGACAGTTAACCTGTCCGGACGTTGTCTGCCAGGCCTGTTAAAGCTACTGGGAGTTTAGATCCTGCACAAGGTCAAAACAAGAAAAGCAAGTGACCCATAAAGGATAACATGGCTTACCTCGCCAGCTGGACACTGCGAGCTGAATCTGCGATCTTCGGTAGCGGATGCGGGAGCTTTGGTGCCCTTGAACAGCACCCTCCAGGCCTCTTTGTACGTAGTGTCGAAGAGCCCGCTCAAGGTCTGGTGCTGTGCCAGATCAAACTCCCACAAATTGAAGTCCCGTTGCTAGTAGGGGAGAATCCGGCGGACGAGCATAACCTGGATCACGTTGACAAGCTTGAGCTTCTTGTTCACCAGGGTTTGAAGACAGGACTGGAGTCCGGCCAGCTCTTCCGAACTACCCCATAGCAGGCCCTTCTCTTTCCAGGAGGTGAGCTGCATAGGGATGCCAGATCTAAATTCGAGGGCCGCTGCGCATTTAGGGTCACGCGGCTCGGTGATGTAGAACCACCCCGATTGCCACCCTTTGATGGACTCCACGAAGGCGCCCTCGAGCCAGGTGACGTTGGGCATTTTGCCCACCATGGCGCCTCCGCACTCCGCTTGGCTGCCCTTCACAACCTTCGGCTTGACATTGAAGGTCTTTAGCCACAAGCCGAAGTGGCGCTGGATGCAGAGGAAGGCCTCGCACACAATTATAAACGCCGAGATGTTGAGGATAAAATTTGGGGCCAGATCGTGGAAATCCAGGCCGTAGTAGAACATGAGCCCCCGGACAAAGGGGTGGAGTGGTAAGCCCAGTCCGCGGAGGAAATGGGGAAGGAATACCACCCTCTCATGGGGCCCGGGGGTGGGGATGAGTTGCCCCTCGTCGGGGAGCCGGTGTGCGATGTCGCTGGACAGATATCCGACGCTGCGCAGCTTCTTGATGTGCCCCTCCGTAACGGAGGAGGCCATCCACTTGCCTCCCGCTCTGGACATGGCTGGAGAAGGTCGAGGTGAGATGTGCGGACTTGGGCGCTGGAGCTCGAGTGCGCGGAGATGGATAAGCAAAGGAGGAAGAAGGCGTAGGTAAAAGAGGTGGATCCTTATCCCCTTATATATGGGCGGACGAAACTGTGCGTCCGCGCCGCCCTGATAAAACTCAATTATCTCCCAAGCGCCACAACCAATGGCGCGGTTGGGTTACCCATGTCCATATTGATGGGAATCCCGGAATAAGGGGAACACAATCTCTGCTTCGACAAGACGTGCCAAAGAAACCGCTTCGCTAAACGCGCTGAGGTGGTATAATAAAAACGGTTCGAGTAAAAGCTTGGTTGTGGTGTGACGTCACGCCACAAAATACGTCAGCAGATTGAATTTGTGTAAATATTATTCTCTCTACGGTGGTATGTGGAATTTATTTTACAGAGCCGGACACTATCCTGGTGTTCACAATCTTCTATAAACTATTTGGAGGAGGAACCCGCCTTGCAATGCCGAAGACAATATGCGCGCCGGACTCGTCGTCATTGAAGCCTGGTTCAGGGGCTACTGAGGGAGTCCTGGACTAGGGGGTGTCCGGATAGCCGAACTATCATCATCGTCCGGACTCCAAGACTATGAAGATACAAGATTGAAGACTCCGTCCCGTGTCCCGATGGGACTTTCCTTGGCGTGGAAGGCAAGCTTGGCAATATGGATATGTAGATATCCTACCATTTTAACTGACTCTGTGTAACCCTAGCCCTCTCCGGTGTCTATATAAACCGGAGGGTTTTAGTCCGTAGGACACAACAATAATCATACCATAGGCTAGCTTCTAGGGTTTAGCCTCTTTGATCTCGTGGTAGATCCACTCTTGTACTACCCATATCATCAATATCAATCAAGCAGGAGTAGGGTTTTACCTCCACCGAGACACTACTAGGAAAAGGGCTATAGATGGAAATGACACTAATGGCGCACCAGACATGTGGTGCGCCATTAGTATATACTAATGGCGCACCACCTTCTGATGCGCCATTAGTGTTGAAACTACTAATGGCGCGCCCTGCCCACGGTGCGCCATTAGTACCAAAAATTTTTTTTTGAACTAGTGCGCCTGTCCAAACATACTAATGGCGCATCCACTGGTGGTGCGCCATTACTAGTTGTAACTAGTAATGGCGCACCAGCCAGAAGGTGCGCCACTAATGTTATTTTTTTATTATTGTTTTTATTCCTTTTTTTGCAAAAGTACTAATGGCGCACTCGCACGCGGTGCGCCATTACTAGTTCAAACTAGTAATGGCGCACCGTGGCAGAGTGCGCCATTAGTGTGTTTTTTTTGCAAAACTACTAATGGCGCACCACCAGGGGGTGCGCCATTAGTAACCTGGATTACTAATGGCGCATTTGTTGCTGGTGCGCCATTAGTAAGTGGGCAGCAACAAGATATTTTGGACAGCCTCTCCTCCCACACTCACTTTCTCCCCACTTCATTCTCTCCACCGCCTCCTCCTTGTCTCGGGTGCCTCCTCTTTTTCACCTCATTTCCACCATAGATTCATTCAAATTAAGTGGTTAAGTTACCTTGTTTTGCTAGGTAATTAAGGGGGGAAGCTATAATTATGTTGTTCTCCCTACAACAATGTGCACATGCACTTTTTATGGCCTAGCTAGATCTATGTATGTTCGTGGTGTTGCATATGTTTGTGGTGTTGCATATGTGTTTGTGTTTGGAGGTGTACCGGTATTTGAAATGCTATAGTTGCCAATATTTTGCCGGAATGTTGATTCATTTCCGTTTCGGCGAGAATTTTGGCATTAAGCATTCTTTTTGGTCCTATTTTTAGGGAAAGTCATGCCAAATTTTTTCTTGGTTCTAAAATATCGTTTTGCTCTACCCCGCAGGCGACCATGGTCCGCACGATGACCGAAGGCATCGTGAATAGGTTTTTGAGGTCCGCGAAGGCCGAGATGCTTCAAAAGAACGAGACGAAGATAAGATGTCCGTGTCGAAGATGCAAGCTGAATAGCCTTATTGCGGACCCGGATTCCGGGCAGGTGCGGGACCACCTGCTCTTGCGTGGTTTCATGGATGGCTATCGGTGGCAAGGTGATGAAGATGACTACGAAGTCATCCATGGGGGCCGGGCAAGAAATGAGGAAGGGCAGCAAGACAACCACCGCGGCTCGGGGTGGCGAGAAGACGAAGAATCCCCAGGAGATGATCACGACGGTGATGCTATACACAGTCATCATGTAGAAGATGCAGGACATGATGATGATGCCGGCGGAGCAGACGATGCTGGACCATCGATGGGCTGGGTGCAGGACCCTCATATTCAAGAGCTGCTTCTCAAGCAGACGGATAACGCAAGAGCTGCCGCCCGAGAGAAAGCCAAGATGGATCAACTTGACTTAGACGTGGTTACTCCATTGTATGAAGGATGCAGGCCCGAGGATACCCGCCTGAACGTAACGCTCATGGCTCTGGAGATGAAGGTAAAACACAAAATGACCGACGCATGCTTCGACGAGAACATGTCATTCTGGCACGAACGTCTTCCCAAGGGTAACAAGTGCCCGACCAGTTTGGAGGAGGCGAAGAAAATCGTGTGTCCTCTGGATTTACCGCACGTGAAATACCATGTGTGCATGAACAATTGCATCATTTATCGGGACGAGCACGCGGAGTCTACCATATGTCCGGTGTGCGGTGTCACTCGATACAAGAAGAGGAAGAAAGCTCCTCGAAAAGTGGTGTGGTACTTTCCGATCACTCCTCGTCTGCAGCGGTATTTCGCGGACCCTAAGGTAGCAAAGCTCCTGCGTTGGCACGCGGATAGGGAGGAGAAGAAGCGAGAAGATGACGCAAATGATCCGGAGATAGATAAAAAAGACAAGATGCTGAGTCACCCTAAGGATGCGAGCCAGTGGCAAGCATTGAACTTCGAATACCCAGAATTTGGGAATGATAGAAGGAACATCGTGCTGGGTGCGAGCACCAATGGAGTCAATCCGTTTGGCAGCCAGAGAAGCACACATAGCACTTGGCCTGTGTTCGTGTGGATGTACAACCTTCCCCCCTGGTTGTGCATGAAGAGGAAGTACATTCACATGAGTATGTTAATTGAAGGGCCGAAACAACCAGGGAACGACATCAATCTGTATCTGGGGCTGCTGAAAGAGGAGATTGACACGCTGTGGAAAACGCCAGCCAATACGTGGGACGCCGCAGAGAAAGAATATTTCCCTATGAGAGCCGCACTGCTCACGACGGTGCACGACTATCTCGGTTACGGATATCTTGCGGGGCAGATAGTCCACGGATTTTCTGGATGCGTAAGGTGCATGGATGACACAACGTATCGCCAGCTAGATAGAGATCCCGGGTCTTCGAAAACCGTGTTCATGGGACATCGAAGGTGGCTTCACGACGATGACCCGTGGAGGAAACGCAAGGATCTGTTCGATGGTGAAACCGAACCCCGAAAACGCCCGTGTACGAGGAGCGGCGAGGAAATAGACAAGCTCTTGAAAAATTGGAAAGACTGCCCACTGCCGGGAAAGAAGCAAAAGGCGCCAGAGCCGCTGCTGAAGGTATGGAAAACAAGGTCTGTTTTCTAGGACTTGCCGTACTGGAAGATCCACCGTGTGCCTCACAGCCTTGATGTCATGCATATCACGAAGAACGTGTGCGAGAGTCTGCTTGGTACCCTGCTCAACATGCCAGAGAGGACCAAAGATGGGCCGAAAGCAAGGGCAGACTTGAAATCAATGGGCATCAGGCAGGAGCTTCATGCTATATATGATGATGATGATGATGATGATGATGATGATGAGGCGAAGCAGGACACAGAAAGTCGTCGCAAAGGCAAAAAGGCCAAGAAGACCGGAAATGACTACCCTCCCGCGTGCTTCACTCTAAGTCAGGAGGAGGTCGAGCAGTTTTTCACCTGCCTCCTAGGAGTAAAACTTCCTTACGGTTACGCGGGGAAGATAAGCAGATACCTAGACCCAGCAAAGCAGAAGTTCAGCGGGATGAAGTCTCACGACTGTCACGTGCTGATGACGCAGATACTTCCAGTTGCAATCCGTGGGATCATGGACGCGCACGTCCGTGAAACGCTATTTGGCCTATGCAACTTCTTCGACGTCATCTCTTGGAAGTCGATTGGCGTGAGGCAACTTAGAAGGCTACAGGAAGAGATCGTGGTGATACTATGCGAGCTTGAGATGTACTTCCCGCCCGCATTCTTCGACGTTATGGTGCATCTGCTGGTCCATATAGTGGATGATATCATCCAACTCGGGCCGACGTTCCTGCACAGCATGATGCCGTTCGAAAGGATGAATGGTGTCATCAAAGGATACGTTCGCAACATGTCACGTCCAGAGGGAAGCATAGCCAGGGGCTTTCTGACCGAAGAGTGCATCTCCTACTGCACGAATTATCTAGGCATCGAGAACCCCGTTGGTCTGCCCGTCAACAGGCACCTCGGCAGGCTCGCTGGATGGGGTCACCGTGAGGGTCGCCGCGAAATGCATGTCGACTTCGAGGGTCGACTCGCCGACTTTGAAAGAGCAAACCTAGTCACGCTACAACACATAGACGTGGTCGATCATTGGGTGGTAGAGCACAAAACCTTTATTAAGAAGACGCACAATGACCGAGGCCAACAGAGGACGGACGGAGATATACTCAAAGAGCACAACTCATGTTTCACGCGTTGGTTCAAGCAGAAGCTTCTGTCGTACCCTTTACATGAGGATTCTTCTGTGGAAGAACAACTCATATTCGCCTTGTCACAGGGCGCCGAGCACAACCTGATGACCTATGAGGCGTACGATATCAACGGCTACACATTCTACACCGAGGCCAAGGACATGAAGAGCGATGGTTATCAGAACTCCGGGGTAACGATGGAATCCTACACCGGTAACGACAAGGACAGATACTACGGAAGGATCGAGGAGATCTGGGAGCTGAGCTACGCTGGAGAGAAGGTCCCGATGTTCCGTGTCAGATGGGCCAAGAACGTCATAAAAGAAGACCGGTATTTCACCACCATGGTTATACCCGAAGCCAAATCCAAGACCGCGGGCGCAAACGTCACCGCGAAAAATGAGCCATGGTACTGGCTTCCCAAGTGGACCAATGCTTCTTCATTACCGACCCGCCAAAGCCCAGTCGTGTTGTCGTGAGGAGAGGCAAAAGGAAGATCATCGGAATGGATGGAGTAGCGAATGAGCAAGACTTCGACAAGTACGGCGACCCGAGGATCAAACATGACGATGATGATGAAGTAGCAGCATACACCACAAGAAGAAGCAGGACCACCCTACCTAAAGGACGTCCGTTCCATAGAAGAACTCCATTTGCGAAAAAGAAGGGCAAGAAGATTGTGAACAGATAGCTAGCTAAGATCGATTGTATTTAAATCGTAGACTTCATTTCTCGATTATATTTCATGGGCACTTTTTGAACTATCATGAATATTTTTTAATTTCATGGACACTCGATCTCGATACTCCTCTCATCTCGATCCTTATCCCGGCCACCTCTCGCCAGATCCGGTCCACCGGGCCGGCTCGGCCGCCGACCCGCCCGCACCCTCTCGATTCCCCTACTCAAACGCCACGCCGACCCCCCGCCACCCCTCCCTACTCAAACCGCCGCCGCCGACCCCCCGCAACCCCTCCCCACTCAACCGCCGCCGCCGACCCCCCGCCACCCCCTCCCCTACTCAACCCGCCGCCGCCGACCCCCGCACCCCCCGCACCCTCCCCCGTCCCACCGGCAACCGTCTGGGATTGATATTTTTAACAAAAAAAAATATTACTGTCTTATGTTAAAAAAATATTTACTGTATGATTTAATTAACAGTTTTGAACATATTTAAAAACACAAGTAGAGTATTTTCAAACAACATTTTTAAATGTCATAAAAAAAATTTTGTGGAGGCCTGGGAATCGGAACCCAGGGACCTCCTGGTGGAGAACTAGCTGCTGACCAGTCGAACTAGTAGAGAAGAACTAGATGTGTATCAGGTCTGGTGGTAGACTAAACCCTGTTGGCTCGGGCAGAAGTAAAAAAAATACTAATGGCGCACCTGGGTGAGGTGCGCCATTAGCATGTATGTACTTATGGCGCACCGAGGGGTGGTGCGCCATTAGTATTGTGCCGCCCCTACTTCGTATCGATCCCCTCTCTCTCCCTCGCCCTCGCCCGCGATCCCCTTCCGCTCTCCTCTCCCGACGCTGCCGCCCCGCCGCCCTCGACGCCGCCCCGACACCAGCGCCGCCCTGTCCACACCACACCACCGACGCCTCCCTCTCCCCATCCTCCCCTTCCTCCCCTCCGACCCCACCCCACTCTCGCCGGAGCAGCGCCGCCCCGTCCACACCACACCACCGACGCCTCCCTCTCCCCATCCTCCCCTTCCTCCCCTCCGACCCCACCCCACTCTCGCCGGAGCAGCGCCGCCCCGTCCACACCACACCACCGACGCCTCCCTCTCCCCATCCTCCCCTTCCTCCCCTCCGACCCCATCCCACTCTCGCCGGAGCAGCACCACAGGGCTGACACCAACCTCGCCTCGCCCGCGCGCGCCGCAACCTTCGCCTTGCCAAGTCCGGAGCTGCTCGTGGAGAGACGTGGCTGGAGGGCGATCTTCGTGGCTGGAGGCGATCGTCGGCCCCACCACCGGATCTCCCTGATGCCGGCCCGACCGCAATTGATACCCCTCATCCCCTGATCAAGCCTTCTTCAAAGAGATAGTGAGGTACCCTCATCCCCTTCCTGTATTTTACACTACACATACACAAAATTTTGCAGTATATCAATGTGATTTTCCAGTACAATCTCCGTCCATCTGAATTGACTCATATGCATAATTTTGCAGTACATTATGATTTTCGCTAGATGCGTATGAATTCATAATTTTGCAGTACACATTACCGGGCTTCCTTCTCTCACTAGATGTAGTGCACAAGTAGATGAACTGATGAACTCATACACATAATTTTGCATATAATTTGTTCAACTATGTCATTATGATTGATAGAATGTAATTATTGAAGAATTAAGAGGATCGGAACCATTGCTTCTCTTTTTGAGAGACATGCTAACAAGAAAGGGAAGACATGCTAACAGACGTGCTCCAGTATGCTGTTAAGGTTAAGATTTTTTAGTCCCCGCCCCCGACTCTGCTGCTGAAATTACGGTTGAAATCGAGGTAAAATCACTGTTGAACTGGGTGTAAAATCACTACTGTTGATATTCAAATTTAAACTTGAAAATGAAAATTGAATTGGAGAATTAAATCACTGTTTTTTAGTCCCCATTTCTGAACCTATGCTAACCTTGCAAGCAGCATAACAGGTAATGTACTCCAAAATACTATAAGAACTGGAGTAAAAGATGACTGCATCTCACAGAATATAAGAAATGGGGACTCTTGGCTAAGTATGGCAATGCCACAGAGTATAAGAAGTACTCCTGCATCTTACACAATGATAGGTCTAATTTATGCTACTCAACGAAAGAAGAAGAAAAATGCACTGGACATACACTGAAGAAAAATGCACTGTATCATCGGGTAATTGTCCATGGTTTATACCTGAAAATATGTTGATCTCACGGCATGAATGTAAGTATCTGTTCCGCATTCATGGGCTATCTACCCAAGGTAAACCTAGAAAATGAGTTATATCCAGGACAAGCCACTGTCAATTAACACTATATACACTGCCAACTGTATTTAGTTAACATTACACTGCCACTACTATTCAGCACAAACGTTTGATCATCTCACTCTACTTACTGTCAATTGACACTGTATAACTGTCAGCTCCATTCACTAGCAGCAGCCAGCACTTCTGAATCTAATCTTTCTTGGGCAAGCTCGGCTACTTGTTGTTAGTCATTCACTAAAAGATCCTCAACAGACTACATGCATCTAGTATTAAATTTCTTGGACGGATCATCTCTTTTAGCAAAGGACTGTAATAATTAACTAACTGAAAATTTGACATTCTGGACTATGCTTGGCTCTGGTTTTGTGAAATCTCATCTCTTTTCTAGTGCCCATGACTAGTCATGAATTTTATTTTACTTCCCCACTTTATAACATTCAGAAATTGTTTACTAGCTCAGGCTTCTCCTTTGCACTTTATCACTTCAATCTGCTGCTACCTCAAGCTTCTCGTTTACACTTGTGCCAAGTAGCATATTTTCCTTGTTAATTATATGGTGGTTGACTGAGCTGCTACTTTTTCCTTGTAGAAGATTGGAGGTCGAGTGGAGGGGATCCAGTTGCGACGACACCGAATCACTAGCAAGGCAGCTGCCTAGAATATAGGTTGACTCACCTATATATACTACTATCTTGCATCTCTTCTTGTTTCTTCTTATATACTACTATCTTGCATCTCCAATTTTTAAGTAATCTTGCATATGTTAGAAACTACATATATGGTCGCCGGTTTTCTTACCTCTACTCTAAAACACAAACGCATCAACAAAAGAAGATGGTATTTTTGTTACGCTTTCAGTTCGTGTCAGCAGGGAGATATAATGTTTTACAATCTTTCTGGTTATATTGGAGTTAGGTTTTTTGAATATGAGTAGCAGTGACTTGGATATACCTTATGGAGTTGTAACAGTTCCTCTTGGTGCTTAGGTGCATTTTCTTTGTGTAACTTGGTTTAAAAATGTGATTTGGTCTTTTCTGGCATTTGGATGCCTAAATCCCATTTTCTTAATCATATTGCTTGGAAACTTTTGGTTATCTCCTCTCAGTGATGAAATAATTTATATGTACTGCACTTTTTTCATAATTAGGTAATAACGTTGGTTACAGTTTTGGTAGTTCAAACGGAATGTATCTCATTTTGTAGACAGATTATTTTCTGGAATATCATATATTCAAATTTGTAATGAATGATGGCTTCTACCTGAATTGGTAGACTCTGTGGTGTTAGTTTGTTCTAAATACAGTAAGATAATTTTAACAACTGTAGAACATGTTGAGATTTGCAACTTTTTTGTGACATCAACCAACAGTCCTCATAATAATCAGGCGGATGTTAACTTTCTAATGTCCCCAGAAGTTAACTAAGATTGTGGTGCTAGTAGAGGCACACTGTGACCATCGTGTGACCATTGTGTCGTGATGATATTGCAGGTACCCCGAGAGGCCCTTGAGTTTGCCGGAATGTCGATTAACTTCCGTTCCGGCAAATTTGGGTACTCCATATGTCCTATTTTCAGCAAAGGTCATGCTGAAATTTTCCGTGAATTTTAGCATGACTTTGCTAAAAATAGGACATATGGGGTACTTGTGACTAATGCATGGGCCGGGGTATCTTAGTAGTTAATTAAGTAGGATCAAGTGCCCCGGCGTACTTGTGACTAATGCATGGCTTTTAGGGTGCCTCGGTGTCGATAAAAACCGAAATGATGAAAGGTTAGGCTTTTAGGGTGCCTCGGCGTCGAAAAACCCTCAATGATAAAAGCTTAGATTTTAGGATGCCTCGGTGTCGACAAACCCTAAATGATGAGACCATGATCTTGTTCCTTGACAATAACCAACTTTTTGACCAAACTTTGTTTCTATTTAGAGAGAAACATGGCCCACAACGATGAGGCCGGGGGTTCGGGCGGCAAGGCATTCTGGGAGCTGTCCCAGGAGATGGAGGAACAACCTCACTTGTATGAGGCCGCCGCCTTCCCCACCGATCCTGAGACCACGGATGGTGCCGCCGAGGATGACCACACTGATGCCACCACTGATGGTGCCGCCGAGGATGCCACCACTGATGATGGCGGCGCACGCACAAATGGCAACCAACCGAAGAGGCAACGGAAGGACCGGCGCCCGATCGTGCTCTGCACCCTCAAGGAGGAAGTTACTGAAGTGGACTCCAACGGGAATCCAACGGCGCCCGAACGAATAGTCAAGGGGTACTCGCTTCAGCTCGGGTGCATTGTCCGGAGCACCGTCTCGATCAACACCGAGAGCCTGAGGCATCCTGACCGAGGGAATTTGCGCAACCTCCTCTTCACGAAGCTGCACGAACGATACAAGTTCCCCGCTGAATTTGAAAACACAAGCCTCAAAGGGAATAAAGTGAACAATGCTGCCCTCACGAAGATGAGCAAGGCCCTGTCTACTTGTAAAAACAATGTGAAGAGAATGATCGAGAAAGGTGAGAGTTATCAGAAGATCAAGGAGAAAAATCCTTCGATCACCGAAGATGACTACAACGACTTCAAGATCAATTGCTCGAGCACCGCAAGCTCCCAATCAAGTGAGTGGGGGAAACAAATGCGGGAGCTGAACATAGGGGAACACACACTCGGTCCCGGCGGTTACAGAGTGGCGGAGCCTATATGGGACAAGGAGGAGGCGGGCCGTGCCGAGCAAGGCCTACCGCCCCTCTTCGATAAATACGGTGACAAGCAGACCAGGAACTTTGTCAGGGCCCGGTACAAGAAGGACCCGAAAACAAAGGAGCTTACCACGGATCCGAAGACCAGGCAGCTTGAGCTTGTTCTGGTAAGCAATACACCCCCGCGTAATTAGCTCCATATGGTTGCATTCTAATTAATGAAGCCAAATTTCTAAATGGTTCACATTCCTTCCGCAGGCGACTGAAAGCAGTAGCGCGGGGTCGACTAAGAGCAACCCTTGGGACACCACTCTAAATAGGGGGTTGAATGTAATGAAGAACAAGGATAAGCTCAGTAAGCCGACGTCAGCTGGTCGTGTGGCCGGCAAAGGCTTGTCGACAAAATGGGGGTCATACTATACCGTTGGTGTGCGGAAGGAGAAAAAGACCAGCTCGGAAAGCTAGGCGCGAGAGGTTCAAGAACTCAAGGCACAGGTGGCGCGGATTCCGGAGATTGTCCAAGAGCAAGTGGAACAACGACTCGGAGCGACGATCACCGCCATTGTGCCTACCTTGATCTCGGGGTTGAGTGCGTGGATTGCGGGCGGCCAACAGGGGCCGCCCCCGATTCCTAGCTTCACGGCCAGCAACTCGCATAATGCGATGGCAGGGCCATTGGTGCCTCCGGCGGAGGTGACATTGGTGTCTCCGACACCGGCACGGGAGCTTAATGCACCCGGGTGTACGCCGGCCGGCACCTCTGCAGCAAGCGGCACCTCCGTCAACTCCACGCTCGCCGTTGGCGGTGCATCGACATTAGCCGAGCTCGACGCCATCATCACAGTAAGTAATTAAGCCTCTCTCGGCCGAGGACTTCATCTCCTTGGCTTTGACTTGGCATCCCTGACGCCCTACATGTTTTCGTAGGGCGCCGCTGACGTTCCGTGCACTCTCCTCCACTTCGTGAACAATGAGTTGGTCGATGTCGCCAAGGGAAAAATTGTTCAACCGGGCAACCCCTTGTTCCACGGTACCCAGATGCCACCCAACTTGTTTAGGGTTCAACTGGTTCGGGTGCTGCCAGGCTGCGACGACTTGTTACCTCCGATTCGACCCGTCGGGGCCGACGATGAAGACGTGATGACCCTCAGCGCCTGCCTGAGCTGGCCCCTACTTTGGCCGAAAAGCCAGATTCGTTTGGGGGCGGGGGACACGACCCCAAAGACAACACCGCCAGTCGTGTCGGCGCCAAGTCGGCCCCATGGCAAGACCGCTGTAACGGTGCCGGACATCCCTATGCCACTGGATCCAAACATGCATATGGCACAGGATCAGAACGACGACGACGACGACGATGATACATTTGGCAACGTCGATCAGTACTTTGCCGATCATGGGTACGATGGCGACTTCATGGGGCCTCCTT
>NC_057810.1:566232130-566234763 GCF_018294505.1 Triticum aestivum | reverse complement strand
AAAGTCGATCTAGGTATATGTTGGGAGATCGATCGATATACATGCATGTGTGCGTTAGAAGCAAATGAGGAATGAGGAGAAGGATAGAGAGAGAGGGATGCATCTAAGAGGTGGTACGAGAGGCATACTATATCGAGGGGGAAGGAGTGTGCGAGTACGAGATCGATGAAAGGAGTGGTGGGAGTGAGGCATGGATGGTGACAAGAGAAGAGGGGAAGCTTGTGTTTGTGCTAGGCACAACTAGCTAGAGAGGCATATCGATTGATGTGTGCCGTAAAGAAGGAGCTGGGGGGCCTACACACACCGTGGGTGAACGACCTAAAGTGAAAAGACGAATTTGCGCGATGGAGCTAGAGAATGCCGAGGGAGGGTGAGGGGGATGCGGGCATGTGCATGCACGAGAGAAAGTTAGCTCTAGCTACAAAGATAAGAGGGTTGTGTGGGTGTAAAAGACGAATAGAGATCATATATACTTCATTATAAAAAGCGAATTCGGATATTTGAAGAATTTATCATAGTGTTTTAAACTGATGCATGTGTGAATATATATAACGGTGATACACATGGTGTGGTTATGAACATGTTATACTACATATAATATATTTTATATCTACTCTTATAAAAAACAGAGTTGTTGATGATGGTGTGCCTGCCATCCTGCAATATAGGCCGTCCGATTTATATCTGGCGGATAGGAAGGAAACTATGGCAAGTTTGAAAAAAGATACCCACACCCCTCTCCATATTTGCAAATTAGGCCCCTTGACCATGTTGATGTTCTGTGGAACGCATGGGCATCTTGCTAGTACTATGTATAATACATAGAACATTGATTATAATTTGGGCCAATGTGTGGCTTTTGCAGCTCAGGTCTAAATACTTGTAATAATGTAGGGGCGGGGCACTATACTTTGTGTGATAAACACGGTGTACGTGTGGAACATGGTTTAGATTATGAATATATAGTTAGTACATCAAATGTACTATTATTTGGAATCAACATCAAGTGTATTCAAAAATAGAATTCGAGTTCATGTAGTACACATAGTTCATATCTATCTCTATAGTAATCATGTGGTGTGTTATTAAGGTAATACACGAATGATGGTTGAAGTTGGAAACAATCATGATTGTAGATTCTTATTGAAGTAGAGAAACAAATTCAAATTTAGTTCGAATTGCAGCGGTAGTATAGACATTTGGAATGCACTAAAATGTTAGTATGAGTAGGTTACATGCATTATACAGCAAGCGAAAAAAATTTAATCAGACATAACATGGATTCATACTCCCTCCTTCCATCTATATTGGGCGTAATGAGATTTTTAAGACCGCCTTTGACTATTGACAAGATTAATAGTACATGACATGCACAATGTGAAAATTATATCATTGAAAGAACCTTTCACAGACGAATTTAATGGTGTGCTTTGTGTAAGTTGCATGTCATATATTATTGCTCTAATATTTGGTCAAAGTTACATCGAAAAGCGCATTACGGCCTATATAGATGGAAGGAGGGAGTAGCTTTGAATAGCATTTGTATAGTAAAACGAGGCAAGACTCTCTCTTTGTGTGGTGTGAATAGTTTTATTTTTTTGTTTTCTCTTTGGTTGAGGGAAGTGCGAATTGATTTGGTACGTACAAGTACAATATTACTACTCGTTAGGCTTGTCCCTAAAATTCAATCCGCGTCTTGTTATATCCTGAAAATTCAGATATCATGCTCCCAAAACTGGCGCCTTCACAACCCGTGCCTTGCTATCCCGAAATTACAACACGCGCAAAAACTCCCTCCAGCTGCCAAATACCGACATGCGAAATCCCCCTTCTAACCCTGAACCGAAAGGGCCGCTAGTTCAAATCGGTGGGGGGTACTTTTGTAACACACCCTACATTTTGGACAAGCGCGTCCCTAAGTCATGCTTCACCCCCTCCCATCGCCCCCTTTTCGCCATTCGAAATCCCAGGCCGCCATAACCTCTCTGCTCTAGCCGCGAAACCCCACCCTCCTCCGTACGCCACGTCACCGCTGCCCAGCCGGAGCCTCTTCTTCGACGATGTCGTCCACCGCAATAGCTCGACGTCCCTCGTCCACCTCCCCGGATGAGGATCCGTCGTCCATCTCGCCGTCCCGCCGGTTCAGCCACCCCGTCCTCCACCTCCAAGGAGCTGCTCCGACGATTGCCTCGTCTACCGCAGCTGCACCATCCCCACACCGCCGCCTTAACCTGCTCCACCGAAACCACAACATCCTCACCGACTCCTCGGACGAAGCCGAGGCCTGCTCAGCGCCACCAAAGAGGTTGTAAACTCATCACATCGCACCTTCTCCTTAACTCGATCTCCCGGCGACGACGGTGCTCCATCCTGCACCCCCATGGAGCGGCTACCTTGAAGCCGGCGCCGCGGGCGACATCTCCACGGCGGCTCTCACCCAGTGCGAGGCCCCTTCGGCGGCGGCGGCCATACCAGCCGGATCTGCTGCTGCTGCTCCGGCTCTCGCTCGTTCGCTCGCGCTGCTGCTGCTGCTCCGGCTCTCGCTCGCTTGCCCAGCTGCTGCTGCTGCTCTTCCGCTCGCTCGTACTACTGCTCTGCTCCGATTTAGCCACACTTCAGTCGACTGAATCGAC
>NC_057810.1:566206873-566231854 GCF_018294505.1 Triticum aestivum | reverse complement strand
CTCGCCGGAGAGGTACCCCACTATCTATCTTAGGGTTCAGGGTGGGGGCAGGGGGCCTAGAGGGCTGGCCGGGGCGGCGGTGGGGAGTTGTTTCGGGGCGGCGAGGTGGCGCTGGGGCCGGCGGTTCGGCCGGTGGTGGCTGGCGGCTCAGGGGGTGGAGGTTGAAGATGAACTGCAGGCCCTACCTAAACAACATGTCAAGTGCCTCTCTGCTACCATTGCGTTCAGTTTCAAAAGTAGCATTCAGATTCCACAGTAAATTTCAGTTTCGACAGTTAAGTTCAGAGTCAACAGTTTTTACCTCATCTATTGTAGTTAGGTGGTTTTTGGTGATGTAAATTTTACATCCATTTTACATCATCTATGTCGGTGGGAAATGACACCTATGGGATCACTGGTATCCCTTCTACGGTTGCGGGGTGCGGGGATCGTGAGAAGAGCGAGACTAACAGACGACACAAGGGGATTTACCCAGGTTCGAGCCGCAAAGATGTGTAAAACCCTACGATCCTGCTTTGGTGGATGTATTAGTGTTCTTGAGCTCTCGAACTAGCTCTGGGTGCTGTGGGGTTCAAAAGAGCCGAATCCCCTCTCTGTATGCCATGGGCCTCCTTTTATAGGCGAAAGGGGCTGCCACAGTGGCACACAGGAGGTGGAAAGTGCTACAGTATTGCGAGGTTATCGCTAGCATTATAGGACAAGACACATTTAATGCGAGGCTTAGGTGTCCCTTCGCTTTATCGGGGACGGGGGCGAGGCCCGTCCTGTCCGTCGCCGCTCTCCCTCGCTTTGACACACGCCCTGTCCAGTGACGCATCCGGTGCCATGTAGGCAGGCAGGCAGCTGAGGTGGCGCGGTGGTGGAGCCTCCACAAAGGATTGCGTGCTGCCATGCAGGTGCCTGCCCAGCTGGTTGGGTCGGCAGCTACATGCGAACGGCGGCGGTGACTTGGCTTGTGCGGGCCTGGTGGTGGCCCTGCCGGTGCGCTTGGCGAGGGCCTTGTCGGGTGCCCCGGCAAGGGTCTTACCGGGTGGCCCGGTAAGGGTCTCGCCATGGCGCATTGATTTCCCTGGCAAGGATCTTGCCGGGGCTCTTGTGGGTTTCTTCGGTGAGGATGGTTGCCTTCCTATCCTCATCTGATCTCATCTATTCTTTCTCTTCACAAAGATCTGCATGCCACCACAGAGGTGCCTCCCGAGCCTTGTCCCAACGTGTTTGTCAAGCGTTGGCGGGCTCAAGGGTGGCTCACTTTGACTGGCGCGGGCGAGCTGCCCCGGCAAGGGTCTTGCCGGGGCTGCTGAGGCTGCCCCGACAAGGGTCCTTGCCGGGGGGACCTGCTACGCCTATCCGATCTTCGTGGCCGTGGTCCTTGTTGTTTCTTTGTTTTTCTTGTGGCTTCGGCTTCTCTCCGGCTTCCCCTTCCTGCTGTGTCTGTGCTTGGCCGTGGCGGGAGGCTCTGGCTGCCCGTGCACAAGTAAAGGGGTCAAAAGCAGAGCCCCTACTTTTGTACACCAACAGGAGCCCCAGGGCCTGGGCCACACATAAGCGCAGCACGTTGTTGGGCCAGGCCCAGAATGGTGCGCGGGCGGTTGGGGCGGATTTTTACCGCGGCCACTGTTCCGTCCGCTGCGCTTCCCCACATCCCATGTTGAAAGCGTGACGTGGGGGTCGTGCACGCGCATGACATGGGAGGCATGCGTGGGACAGCGCCGGCACACATGCGTCGCATCGCAGTTAATGGGAAAGGAGGCGGCCCGCGCCTTCTCCATAAAAAGGAATAACCGCGGGCGTGCTACTCACTTTACCCCTCCCCTGTGCCCCCTCCAATCTCAGAACCGCCGCCCCCTTCTCCTCGAGCCCCTCTGCATGACAAGGGGAGGCCGTCCTGGCTCTACGTGAACACTGCCGACATCATGAGGCTCCTTCCCGGCCTCGACAACAACCTCACGGTGCTGCGGCACGCCCATCTTTGCCAGTGGATTTTCCAGCTCGAGGTCGACAACGTGGGCGAGGTCGGGCGGTCCGACAAGCTTGCCAGGGCCGTCGCGAAGGCCGGCAAGGTCGGCAAGGAGCCTGTTTCTAAGCTGCCGGCGGGGGTGGTCCTGCTGAGTAGCAACTCTCGTTGGAACGAGATCATCGTCATGATGCCGCTATTCAACGCACACGGCCTCGACCCAAACTGGGTCGAGCCGAATGAGCTCATGATGCAGGAGTTCTTCAACACTCTGCACGAGATATACATCACCGACGAGCCGTGGCTCATTCAGGACACCTCCCTAGCAGAGCTGGATTATATCGCCGCCAGGGTGGAGGAGGCGAGGCTTGCCGAGGAGGAGGCAAAGCTCGTCAAGGAGACTGGCAGGGCTGGCGGAGTGGTGGACAAGGCCGCGGCGGAGGCGGAGGAGAGGGAGCTCGCCCGGTGGGCTACAGCCGCCGGGGAGGCCAGCGGCGCCGACACCGGGGCTCCCCTCGTTGAGGACGCCGCCGACGGGTCGTTGTCGGAGGAGGGCGAGGAGGAGAGGGCCGCGACCGCCGATCCCTCGATCACTGGAAAAAGGCGGGTCCTGCGGCAGGCCACATCCGGTGAGCCGGTCCGCTTCGACTAGGCTGTGCAGCTGCATCCAACCCAGGAAGCGTCCATGCGCCAGATGAGGGCGGTGATGATGAAGAAAGCGGCGAAAGCCGTGGCGTCGAAGAAGAGGACGCCTGCCTCTTCGTCGTCCAAGCGCGTCCGAACACCATCGCTTGCCCCCTCGCCGGCAAACATTGGCGTGGGGATTGGGGGTGACTTGTTTGATTTCGGGCCTCTCAGCCCGGAGAGAGAGCCCGGGCCTCTCAGCCCGGTGCGGAAGAGGAATACACTAGAGGAGGAGGAGGAAGAGAACGAAGAGTAAGCCTCTGCTTTTCCTCCCTCATTCCTTACACTCCTCCCTGATGGCATTGCTTACTTGTCTTCATCTTGAAGGGATGTGGAGATGCTGGCCTGGAGGATTAAGAGGGCTAGGACTTCGGCGAGTAGCCAGCCCCCGGCAGGCACCTCTAGTACGCCACTGGTGGTGTCGAGCAGCCCGGACAGCAGTCCCTAGCCCAGCCCCCAGTGTAAGTCCACCATCTGCCCTCTATCAACGTGCGACATGGTCGATGCTTCGATGTTAACCGTGCCGTGGATGCAGGAGAGGAGCAGCACCAAAGGGAGCCACAGGGGGCCTCTCCGATCGTGCTGCCCCCGTCGACCACACCGCCCCAAGGGGCGTCCCCGGCATGGACACCAAGCAACGAGGCCGTGCACACGGAGGAGGGGGAGGAGAACGCAGGCGCCGGCGGCTTTGCCTCGATGCTGGACCTTGGCGGAGAAGGGGCTTCCGCCTCTCGGCCTGGCACGGGTAGGCTACTCGCCCTTCTTTTCTGTTTGCATTCTTCTTTTCCTCTTTTCCTCATCGGCTTTCGATCTTGGATTCGCCCTGCCTCTTTCTTGGCATCCAGGCCCCTCTTCGGAGGACGTCGATACCACCATCAAGGCCGCCACGGTGGAGGCGGAGAAGATTGCCGCCGAGGAGAGCGCCAGGGGTGCCGCCGAGGACGCCGCCAAGGGGTCTGCCAAAGAGCCCGGCAAGGGGCCTACCGGGGATGCCGGTAAGGCTGCTGCCGAGGAGGGGGCGTTCGACGACCTACCCTCCTCCTCTGCCGCCCCTGGCTTCGGCAGGTACCTAAGGGTCAGCGAGGACCTCTTCGTCTACCTTCTTGGCGCGTCGAGCACCAGGGCTCCCTTCGAGGGAGAGGTGTTTCACGAGGAGGCGCTTGCCACCGCCGGGCTCGAGGTTGTTGACGAGCCAGGCGTTGGTGGCGCCGGCTCTCAGGAGGAGCAGCTGCTCCAAGCCATGGGCGCTAGCTTCCAGAAGCTCCAGGTGCTCCACCACGCTCTCGTGGACAAGGCCAAGTCCAGGATGGCGATGGTGGAGAAGATGGAGGAGGACTTTGGGAGGCGCATCATCGAGCTGCAGGACTGGTTCCGCCAGGCTCAGGACGAGCTGAAGGCCGCCCAGGGTGAGCTGGCCAACCATGAGGTGGAGCTCGCCCTGAAGCTGGCCGACATCGAAAAAGCCCAGGAGACGGCGAAGAGGCTGGCCGATGAAGCCGAAGCTGTCCGGTCCCAGCACGAGGCCGCCCTGAAGACCTAGGAGGAGGACCTTGCCGAGCGCGAGGAGAAACTTGCCGCCATGCTCTGCAGCAAGGACGAGGAGGTGGACAAGCTCGTCCTGCAGCGGACCCAAGAGTTGGAGCAGAGGCATCAGGAGGCACTCAATGCCCTGGCTCAGGCCCACGCCGACAAGGTGAAGGAGCTGGAGGAGCAGGCTCTGAAGCTGGCCTAGGAGAAGCACACGCTCAATGATGCTCTGACGGTGGCGCAGGGCGAGATCATCAGCAAGTCTGGAGAGCTCTCCGAAGCCAAAGCCTCCATCAAAGACCTCAAGCTAAAGCTAGGAGAGCTCGAGGAGACGCTGTCGGGAGCCTTGACCTGGGAGGGGCTCCTGACAAAGGAGCTGCAAATGGAGAAGCAGCTGCTGAGGAACGAGACCGCCAACCTCAAGGATTACAAGGCGGGCGAGAAGCGCTGGCTCAGGCGCCTTGCTGCCGTTGCAAACTCGGCTGCCGATCAGCTGGCCACCATGGGGATGCCGGAGATGGGGTATGCCGCAGAAGCGAGCCTGAGCCCCAACGCCAACCGGACCATATACTTCGAGAAGGTCGTCGGCGCGCTGAAGCGGCTTCACTCCAACCGGGCGGTGTCCCTGGCCGAGGAATCCCGGATACTCTGCCGGGGGACCATGACCAGGGTGCTCACCAAGATCGCGCACTGGCACCCCGACCTCGACTTTGGAGCTGTGCTGAAGAGCTTGCCGGAGGGTGTCGACACCACGGCACTCAATGAGTGTATCTAGCCCATCCTCAGCCGCATCGACAAGATCAAGAGGGTGGAGGGCCAGCGCCGGGACTAGGCATCCCGTTCTCCGTCGCCGCTGCAGGTTCATGACCAAGACAAAGCTATCTTTAGTTAGAACCACCACGACAATTTGTGTAATATAACTCTGTGATGCCCCTGAAACTATGCATGTTATTTTCCTGTTTGGTTTTTCTTTGTATGTCCACCCCATGTCAACGGGTAAGCTTGCCGGCACGTAAACCGAGGGGGGCGCTTTGAGGACGGATCCTCATTGGCCTGCCGGGTGTGCTTGTTGCCGGGCAAAGCACCTTACCGCCCTTGGGGCGGCCGCTCGATCTGTCGAGCTTGACTCGAGTCAGAACCAAAAGCGTTGCTGATGGCGAAAGGCTACCCTGCCACTCCCGACGTGGCCGCTTGAGCTGTTGAGCGGGCTCGAAATAGAAAAAGGGCATTGCCGGTCGTAGGAGGGCCCCTCTGCGTACATGCTTTTCATACAAAGGTCGAATCGTCGAGGATAATAACCTTATATTTAAGGAGAGGAACTTAAAATTCAGCATGACTTAGCTCTCTTATCACCGCCTCGGCGCCCTTCGTGCCAACGGATGGCACCGCCTTCTTGGCCGCCTTCTCCGCAGGAACCGTGGCGATGGAGAACAGCTAGGTCGACCGCTAGGCCAGATTCTCACAACAAGCGCCCCCTACCTGGTGCGCCAAAGATGTCGGTTGGAAACGACACCTATGGGATCACTGGAATCCCTTCTATGGTTACGGGGCGCGGGGATCGTGAGAAGAGCGGGACTAACAGACGACACAAGGGGATTTACCCAGGTTCGGGACACCAAGATGCGTAAAACCCTACGATCCTGCTTTGGTGGATGTATTAGTGTTCTTGAGCTCTCCAACTAGCTCTGGATGCTGTGGGGTTCAAATGAGCCAAATACCCTCTCTGTATTCCATGGGCTTCCTTTTATAGGCGAAAGGAGCTGCCACAGTGGCACACAGGAGGTGGAAAGTGCTACAGTATTGTGAGGTTATCGCTAGCATTACAGGACAAGACGCATGTAATGCGAGGCTTAGGTGTCCCTTCGCTTTATCGGGGACGGGGGCGAGGCCCATCCCATTCGTCGCCGCTCTCCCTCGCTTTGACACGCGCCCTGGCCAGCAACGCATGCGGTGCCATGTAGGCAGGCAGGCAGCTGAGGTGGCGCGATGGTGGAGCCTCCACGAAGGATTGCGTGCTGCCACGCAGGTGCTTGCCCAGCTGGTTGGGTCGGCAGTTGCATGCGAACGGCAGCGGTGACTTGGCTTGTGCGGGCCTGGTGGTGGCCCTGCCAGTGCACTTGGCGAGGGCCTTGTCGGGTGGCCCGACAAGGGTCTTACCGGGTGGCCCGGTAAGGGTCTCGCCATGGCGCGTTGATTTCCCCGGCAAGGATCTTGCTGGGGGCCTTGTGGGTTTCTTCAGTGAGGATGGTTGCCTTCCTATCCTCATCTGATCTCATCTATTCTTTGTCTTCACAAAGATCTGCATGCCACCACAGAGGTGCCTCCCGAGCCTTGTCCCAGCGCGTTTGTCAAGCGTTGGCGGGCTCAAGGGTGGCTCACTTTGACTAGCGCGGGCGAGCTGCCCCGGCAAGGGTCCTTGCCGGGGGGACCTGCTACGCCTATCTGATCTTCATGGCCTTGGTCCTTGTTGTTGCTTCGTTTGTCTTGTGGCTTCGGCTTCTCTCCGGCTTCCCCTTCCTGCTGTGTCTGTGCGTGGCCGTGGCGGGAGGCTCTGACTGCCTGTGCACAAGTAAAGGGTTCAAAAGCAGAGCCCCTACTTTTGTACACCAACAATCTATTGGAGATGCTATTAGAATCCCACTTGAGATTGACGATGTTTGTCTTGTGCTGCTTCAGCCTTGACGTCTTACGGCTCACCAGAGCTGCTCCAACGACAGAACGATCCATCACAACAGAGCAGTGCCCTGGACGCCATCTATAGATTCCTCAGATCTTCCTCCACACCTCCGACAGCCACCTCTGCCTCAACTGCTTCAGCGACCAACCCAATGATGCTGAGGTCGACACGGCTATGGCAAAGAGGTTGTACACTTGTTGCATCACTTATTACTATACATTCACGTCGATCCATTAGGGCTATTTTGGTTCAGCAGAAAAACATAGGGAATTTTCCAATGGCACTCTACTATTCAACTATTCATGCATTTTGTTGAAAGGAATGAAGCAAAACATCCACCTAGACCTACTTTTCAAAATCCTATGCATGAAAACAAGACCAAGTGCATTAGTGCCAGAATAACATTCTAACTATACACGCTTTCATATGGTTTCACTTTATTTTGGCCATGTTTCTTTGCATTCCTCTGCTCTTCCAATTCCTGTAAACCAAACACCCAAGTTGATAGAAATCCCGTGTTTACAAATGCTCTGTTTACCATGTGCATTTTCCTATCCTATTATGGTGTTTTTCCTATCCCTGCATTTTAAGAATCATGCAAGCCAAATGAGCCCTTACAGAATTACTTCAGTTACAGGTACGTGTTGAAGGGAACTTTGTGTGGTTTGTCCTGCTCCTGCCGCGACGTCGTCCACCTCACCCGAGCTGCTCCATCGACAGAAGCATCCACCAAACCAGACATCACGACTCCTGGCCGTCTTTCGCCACCTCAGATCTCCTTCCCTGCAACTGGCACCCACCTCAACGGCATCACCATCATCGACTCAGCAGATGAACCTGAGGAGTACACGGGTCCAGAAGAGAGGTCGCACTATTTTGTTTCTGCTTATGTTATGCATTGCTTAAACTTACCTGCTACTTTATCTTCCTGTTCAGCTCTTGGACTCCCAAGTCAGGTCCAAATTAATGTTCAAACTTGAGTTCTAATTTAGTTGTGGGGCACATATCGAGGCAGCAATGAATAGTATGTCTGTCTAATATCTGGTTCACCTAGGGTATGCCTATGTTGTTCATCTTGGGTGGGAAACAAATAGTAAAGCAATTATCATCTGTCTTTTTATTAATTTAAAGCAATCATCAGCCTGCTATCATTATTTTTGGATCCATCCACTGGTTGTTACCATCACTCTAAATTTCTGCATGCTCTCCTTACATAATCTCACCATATTTTTTCGTATGCATGTCAGATATTGTACACAGTCATGCTGAACATGTAGAGAAAAAGAGAAGAGTTTTGCGCGGCAATACAATGTCATGGAGACATTGCTCCATGGTGGGTTCAATGGCAAACCCTCCCCACCCCTCTCCAGATTGTAATCCAGAGGAAGATATCTGTTCTGAGGCAGATTCAGACGCCGCTGACCACTCCTATTTGCCCCCAAGGTGTTTGCTCTACCTTGGCATGATGATGTTAGTCATATCATGCATATGTTGCCTTGCAGTGCCTACTTTTGACATCATATATGTCATCTGCTTAGTTTAGACATGTTCTGTAATGCCACCTGTTTAGTTTCTATATCATAGATGGGAATTATGCAGTCTCATGTCTTTTAGCCAGCCATAATATATGTAAAATGTGCAATGCCATCCTGTTTAACCAGGCATCATATATTTGAATGATATCTTGCCCATCCTTTTCTTCATTACATTTCCATTTGTCGACAATGTTTGTACATTAAACTACTCTTCCTGTGAATCAGCCATTTGGGTGTGAGATGGAAAAATCTGGAGTGAAAACAAGGCCTTCAGAGCAGACAGTGCTACCTGTCGAAGCAGATCTCTTGTTGGGTCCCGATAGCTCCTCAGAGATGGATTCAGAGACAGATGACCAGTCCTATTCCCCCACCGAGGTGTATGCTCAAACTTGGCACGGTTATACTGCTCATATCATGCATATGGTGTCTTGCATTGCATAGTTTAGACATCATATACACAATATTCAACACCATGTTCTTAGTTCAGACATCATATCGAATGAACTCTGTTTAGCATATAAATCACATATGTGAATTAAATGATGTGATCCTGAATTATGTCATGCGATCCTGTTTAGTTATTCATCATGTCTTTGAATTATGTTATGCTATGCTATCGAGTTTAGATAGACATCATATATGTGAAATTATGTCATGCTATCCGTTTTAGTTAAACAATATACATGTCAACTATTTCATGCCTTTTTTCCACACTATCTATTGCATCTGTCTCTCATACAATGTATGTACATTCAACTATGTTTCCTGTTTATCAACCATTTGAATTGGAGTGGGTGATGCCAGTATCCAACGGACTAAAAACACGGTCTTCAAGTAAAATAGTGCTAACTCTTGGTGGAGATAGCACCCTAGTTGTACATGCACATGAACCAGCCCTACCACACATAACCCAAACTCTCGCAGATTGTACCCCTACTGTGATGGACAGAGAACCAGCTTCACCCAATCTGACCCCAACCCCAGCAGATAGTAACCCTGTTCCTGTTGACACAACACCATCTCCACCATAGAGCTCCCAAACAAGAGCAGTTAGTAAGGCAGCTCCAGTGCCCAAAGGGCCAGTACTACCACGGCGAACCCCAACTCCACCAGTTAGTACGCCTATTCCTGTGGAGGAAGCACAACCAGCTAGTCATAGTTTAGTAGCTATCGCCTTTGATGTTGTTAAATTGTATGTGCGTATCTTCCCATCTTGGAACTATTATACTGAAGATGAAGGAAAATGCCAGTTGCAGGTGTTTGTCCAGAAGTTATGTGTAAGTAATGTTATTCACGGCAATTACTTTGCTTTGTCCCATACATCCTACCTCCATGATGGTTATAATACAACAAATTTTCCCATTTTTCTCTATAGAGAAGGACTGATTTGGAAACTCAGGATGAGGTAACCTGTGCTAATACCTCTGCTATCTTCAAGAATGCTTGGTGGCAGTATCAGAATTACCTGAAGAAAACGTACTTCACCGGCAAATAAACTCATCAAATTCCCTTATATTCTCCTGACACACATTTACTGGACGATGACTGGGAACGCCTTGTTCTGTACTGGTCCCGAACCAAGAATGTGGTATGGTCTATAAGCTCATTTTCTATTTTTAGGTATTATATTCTTGCGTCTTACTTTACTCTGTTCATGTAGAACAAGTGCCTAAACCTGAAGAACAACTATTCTAATTTAAGATTCCATTGCTATCATAGTTCAAAAAAGCACTAGGCGTTAATTGTGCGTTTTGCCACCGCCTTGCGCTTTACTGACCAAAGCGCATGCTTATGCATAGTTATGCATAGATTAAGCATAGTTATGCGCAATGCGTTTTGCCAACGCCTAGAGCCTAGGCGCGCTTAAGCGCTCGCTTAGGCGCGCCTTTTTTAACTATTATTGCTTTGCTCTTGTATAACTATATTTACTCATACAAACTTATTTTTAAATTGAAGGATCCAATCAAAAATCCAATGGCACAGCAGGTATGTTCACGCATGTTTCTTTAACAGGTTTGCTCTTATCAATAGCTCTGTTGATTTCAATTTCAATTGTGTATACAGTTGACTTTCATATCATGCACATTACTAGCATCACAACGAGCTTATAGTGTTGTTGTACATGTAGACCCGTGGTACCCATCTGAAATCTTGTTGTGCCATGTAGTTTCCTACGCTTTGTATTCTTTCACTGTCGCTTTGTCTTGAACTGATATGATTTGAACCGTGTCACTATTTTGATTTGGCAAGACAATGCAGTGACCATAGGACATAGATATATGTTTATTTGATGCTTTTATTATGTACTAGTACTTGGAAATAGAAGACTTGGTAGTTTAATCCTGTCCACCTTACTAATGAACTGGTTTACCGAAATGAGTTTCATATACTAGTACATGCTAAACTTGTTATGTGTCTGCTTGTTTCTTCTTTTAGAATGCTGATAGAATATTGGGGAAGAGTGCCTTATTAAGCAATGGTAAAGGAAGTAATGCAGATAAGGTTCAGGATAGTGACACATCCTTGTTGGTCTCCAACAAAGCTGATAAAACAGCTAAGGAAGACTATCTTGAAGACAGCGAGACAACCCCAAAGTCTTGTCTTGGTTTAGTGTTCGAGTTACTGGCCACTACCGCTTGCACAAGCTATTCAAACTCACTGTCTGAATCAGTTCGGTTTCTTGAGTCTCAACTACAAGCTGAAAGACATCGATCAGCTGTGCTGCAACAAGAAGCGGAAGGACTGTGGAAGTTCCTGGAGCATTCAGATGCATACTTTCTGGTGCAGCAACAAGCGTTGGGGGATTTTAGCGCCAAACAGGACAAAGCTAATAAGCTTGCTAAGCTTATTGCCAGCTTGGTGGATACCCAGGATAACGTTTCTTGAGCTCTTCTAAAGTTGTTTCAGTTATGCTCTTGTTTTGCTTCCGCGTATATTTGCACTGGTGGCCAATTTTGATGGCTAGTGTATGTAATATGCTGATTTGTTCCCTATATTTGCACTGGTGGCGAACTTTGATGTCCAGTGGATGTAATATGTGTAATAGTGGTAATAGGATAGTGTTAATTGCTTGCTTATTTATTTACTTATTGTCTTGTTTAGTTGTTTGCTTGTAGTCATTGCAGTTCTTTTTCTGTGTTTTTCTAGTGGCCACAATAGCCTATTTTTGGTAACTAGGCAAAAATAATCATGGCAACACACGGACTGTTGTAACCATGGGCCTCCTGTAGGCCGTATGATTCATGGGCCTTCTTCCGGCCGTAGGATCCATTGGCCTTCTATATGGGCATAGGATCCATTGGTCTTCTATACGGGCCTTAGGATTCATGGGCCTTCTACGGTCCGTAGGGTCCATGCGCCTTCTACGGGCCGTACGATCCATGGGCCTTCTACGGGCCGTACGATCCATGGACCTCATACGGGCCGTAGGATCCATGGGCCTTCTACGGGGCGTATCATCATTTCGCCAATCACGGGCCGTACTATTTGTCAGGACCCCGACTCAATGCCACATCGATCTAGCATGTAACACCTCATATCACTTTGCAGCCTCACGCACGGTATTCCCACGGGTGTCGCCTTACCTTTGCCCAGGACCGTTTGCGCCTTTTGGCACACGTATATGATAGTATCGCTAGCATCCATATGATAAGGAGCCCGGGCTGACATGGCTAGTCGTAAACCCAAAGTGGCACAAACTTACAGGGACAAGCATCAATGACCCAGCATCGAACGTGTCGGTCATCAGCGAGTGAATCCAGGCTGTAGCACTGGACTAGCAGGACTCCGCTGAACCGGGCTGTAGCGGGCTAACAGGACTCCGGTATTCATCGCGTGACATTTCCCCGAAGGGACAGACACAGGAACGAAGAAGGACACATGCCGGCCAGCCTAAGTGTTCCGGAGCAGTAGCAAGCTACCATGGCTCAGTGGAAGCACTAGGAGACATTTCCCGGTAAGAGAGGCTACTAAGGATAAACAACTAGATAGTCAGATCCCACACATACCAAGCATTTCAATAACATACACACAATATGCTCGATATGTGCAAATACAACATGGCATCACAACATGACTCTACAACACAAGTATTTATATTCAATAGGCTCCGAGGAGCAAGATATTACAATCATGGGTCTCACGACCCAACATTCAGAGCATACAAGTCAAAGCACAAGCAGAAGCTTAACATGTCTGAGTACAGACATCTACAAATTAAAAGGGCTGAGAAGCCTGACTATCTACTCGATCCTGCTGAGGGCACAAGATTGTAGCTGAGGTAACAAGCTAAACATCGAAGTCCACGTGGAACTACTAGTGAGACTGAAGTCTCTCTGCAAAAACATAAAATAGGCAAACGTGAGTACAAATGTACCCAGCAAGACTTACATCAGAACTAACTACATATGCATCATTATCAACAAAGGGGATGGTGGGGTTTAACTGCAGCAAGCCAGCTTTGACTCGGTGGCTATCCTGAACTACGACTGCAAGTAACTCTTTTGAGGTGGCGCACACGAGTCCACATATTCACCATATCAATACTCCACTATGGATCCGCTCCCGTCTTCCTACGAGAACGCCATCCATAGCACTCACGCTTATCTTGCGCATTTTAGAGTATCCACTTTCACTAGTCTATGAACTGTACAGGCAACCCATAAGTCCTTTACCACGGACACGCTATTCGAATAGATCATATTAACCCTGCAGGGGTGTACTTCTTCACACACGCTCTCGCCACTTACCGCCATGTACACGTCATGTATCTCGGCAGCCTTCAAGCGGAAGCCTGGCGAGGGAGTCGACCACGACTTGACTAACCACACAAGTCTCTAGTCTAGGTTTATCGCCTATTCGGGTTCCATCCGCAAGGAGTCCGACCGGGGTGTCGCTCACGGCCCCAAATGATGCGAGCAGGGTTCCCAAGCCCACCATCCGGCTGCCACTTGGTACACTGTGCCACTGTGCCTAGTCTGTCCCAAGCCTACCTGTACCGGGTGCCACTTGGTAGACTACTAACACTACCTACAAACACCAGAAACTAGTTGCAACTCCTGGACAGAGATCATGTTGATTAATAAGTCGAGAGGGGTCGAGTTATCGGAACCCAATGTGTGGCAGTAACTGTTCATCGATCACAAACACAGAACTCAGTTCCTGAGGATGGCTGCGATGAGACAACCCACCATGTACTCCTACATGGCCTCTCACCGCTACCTTTACCAAATCGTGTTCACATACTTAGCTCTCAACAATAGGACATGTTCACCACACCTTCAATTCATCCCTGATGAATCAGACCTGACACAACTCTAAGCAATAGCAGGCATGACAAACAAGCATGAATGAGTAGGCACATCAGGGCTCAAACAACGCCTACTCATGCTAGCGGGTTACATCTATTTATTGTGGCAATGACAGGTCATGCAGAGGAAAAGGGGTTCAACTACCGCAGCAAGTAACAAATGAATCGTTGTTGTCCTAATGCAGTAAAAGAGAGCAGGAGCGAGAGAGTGGGATTGTATCGGAATGAACAAGGGTGTTTTGCTTGCCTGGCACTTCTGAAGATAGTATAGCTCTTCATCGGTGTCATCGAATAATCATTGGAACCACGTCTATCGAGAGGGGACAAACACCGGCAAACAAGGAAGAACACAATCAATGCAATGAACAATATGATGCATGATCATGACATGGAAATATGCTGTGATTTGAGCTAATGCAACTAGCAACAGATTAAATGAAGTTGGTTTGAATACAAGATTCAAATTCAAACTCCATATGTGATTATTCAAATGCCATTTAATTGATTTGACCTAAACAATGAACAAAAGTTGTTCTAACATGCATCAAAATGGTACAGATGGATCGATTGGATTTTTCTGATCATTTTTCATGTATAATTTATTTCATTTGGAGTTACGGTTGAATTTCTATGATTTTTAGAAGTTAGTGGTATTTTCTGGAATTTCCTGTATAAAAATAAATCCAGAAAATACTTATTATGTCATCATTGCTTCACTATGACGTCAGCAGTCAACGAGGCCGGTCCAGGTCAAATTGACCAATGGGGTCCACTAGTTAGTGAGCCAGTGCTGGTTAGTGTCCCTGACAGGTGGGGTTCGGTCAACAGCCACATCAGCAAGTCAGCACTGACGTGTGGGGCCGGTCAACATGTGACGTGGCCAGGTCAAATTGACCTGTGGGGCCTGTGGGGTTAGTTTAATCTAAGCAGGAGCTAAGCAGGGTTAATTAGGCCGTGGGGCCCAGTAGTCAGTGGCTCTGGGAGGGTTAGCTGGCCGTGATTAGCGCTAATCACGCGGCCGCGTCGGCTCGCCGGAGTTCAGCCGGCGGCGACCAAAACGACGATGGCTTGGCTCGGATTTGAGCTACGGGTGTTGGTTTGGCGAGCTGAGGGCACCAGAGAATAGCTCTTGCTCGTCTGCACCCAAAGGACCGGACGGGAGGCCGCGGGGTGGCCGGGAGCAGCGCCGGCGGCGAGCAAGGCGGCTGCCGGAGCTACGACTCCATGGGCGCGAGGACTGCAGCACGCTAGCGAGCGAGCTGACGGCCGCGTTGGGCTCCTGGGAGCTCCCTGAGCACGCCTGCATGCTCGGTTTAGCCAGGCGGGGCTACTACCGATGGTGATGACAGACGCAGCGCTGGCGAGCTTTGGTGACGGCGGGGAACGACGCTATGGCATGGGGGCGAGCAAATGGAGAGAGGGGAGATGCGGCAGAGCTCACAGCGAAACCAGCAGAGGCAACGGCAAGGTCGGGGAGGGTCTGGAGCTCGCGAATCCACGGCGAGGTTACCGGCGGCCGGAGGTTGAAGACGAGGCCGGGGACGATGCTGCAGGGCGCTTCCGCTCGCGTGGCTTGGCAGGGACGGCGTAGAGGTCGACGGCGGAGCTTCTTGGCGCGTCGGGGAGGCGTGTGGAGGCCGATGGCCATGATGGTGCTCGTCGGCGGCGGCGGGTGTGTTCGGTGGTGAGAGCAGGGGAGGGGGAGGGCACTCGAGGGAAAGAGTGAGAGGGCTCCAGAGGGTTCGTGGCATCGCGGTGGCGCGAGGGGGAGGCTCAGGAACGCCTCGGTGGAAGCAGGAGGTGGAGGCCTCCCAGCGAGCGCGTGCGTCATCGCCTCTGCCTACTGGCAGATGTTGAAGATGGCACGGCTGCCTGGTGGGTTGGGCTGCCTAATGGGCCGGCTACAGGTAAGGCCAGGTAAGTGGCCCAGGTAAGCGTTCTCTCTCTCTTTTCTAAATTGTTTCTGTTTTCTATTTTCTGTAATTGTGTTTGGCTTTAATAAAAATGCCCGGGCATTTCCAAAAATCATGAAACTGCTCAATGTCACTGTTTGGAATATTTCCAACAACAAACATTTCAGTTTGTGATTATTTGAATAACATATGATTTAATTCAAAAATCTAGAATGGCCTAGAAAAATGTGCACCATTTTTTTGAGAGGTTCTAGACTAATCCAAAAATGATGAACTTTTCTGAAGGGCATTTTGGGTTCATTGATAATATTTTTATTTGAACCTAGTTGATTTGATCTGGTGCTAGGGTTTGAGCAATCCCCATTTCAACTTTCAAATAAATTAGACATGATGCAACAACCAAGCTAGTCCAAGTGCATAGCAAGGCTAGGGATGTGACAACTCACCCCCACTAAACAAGAATCTCGCCCCGAGATTCAAGACGTGAGGTAAGAGGAAAGGGGGGTCACTAAACTATCACAATCTTCATGATCCATTTTCCCTTCTTGAAGATGTTGACTCATTGCTTCAAATCGATCTTGACGTCTTTGCTTTCGAGATCTACATTCAACATGATGACAAGAAGAAAGGGAAAACACTAGAAGGATCGATCTCCTCGTAGATCTAACAACTTAGGATCAACTCATGGATTGAGACATGGAAACATCTCTCAAGCTGAGACACGGAGCATAAAACTAGAATGATGGTGTAAGACAGATGACAAAGATTCAGTAGGTAGGCAAAAATTCCTTACTTAAGAAGGTGGTGAACCGTTGTGGACGTAGCGAGGAGTTGGGTTGCCATGATACCATAACAGGGCACCTTAGGGAAGGTGGCTCGTAGAAATATCCCCTTAAGTGGCAAAAAGAATTACCTTTGATTCAGAGATCATTGAAACTCTTTATACCAACCTAAGGCAATTCTCGAGCAATCATTTGGAGGGGTTCGGTAGAATGGCATACCCAGATTAGAATGGATGATGTGGATTACCTTGTTGAAAACAACAAGGGATGATTTTAGTAACTGGGGAGAAGCTCAACAGTAGAGAGTGAGTTCACTGTTTGAAAAGTTATAGCATAACCGAGGAAACTGAGAGCAATCCCAGTTAGTGCCGATGATAACACCTAGGGCTTGTGCGTGCTCTCAAGAATTGAGCATTTCCATATTCATCAAGGTTTTACCAATATCCGTGTCAAGGGTCCTGGCAACACAACGTACTACCGTGATGAACAGCGATGGACGATGCAGAGGCAAAGGAAGATAACCTTGTCAGATTTCACCTTAGCGGGGCCAAGGGAACAAAATCTGGATGATCGACGGAGAGACATTTAGCACTCCGCTTCTAATGTTCTCCTTGATGTGCTAGCGTAATCCATTCATAGATATGGTTTGATATCTAGAACATCAAGTAAAAGATCGGACTTCGGGAGAACAAAAATCCATAAGGAACTACTACTGGAATAAGTTCTACGAGATCCTTATGGGGAGGTGGCCAACTTCCTCAAACAAGATACTACATTAATAGGTCTTCCGGTTGGGTGTGTTGGCCACGACATCCATTTTACCGGGTTACAGAGAGACCAATATTATAGTTCTTAGGACACGTTCCAACCATCATATCTGCCTGAGATTCAGATCTAGTTGATGTTAGAATATTCCAGACTCTTCAGGTCTAAAAAAATGGAAGTTTGCAACACTAATCGACGAGATGGCGTTGCGGGATTCTCGGGAATAAACTATGATAGCAAGCTCCAAAACATGAGCTAGTTCTGCTACGTACATGTGAACACGCTGTCCCAGACAAGCATGACCACATACTAGTCTTATAATAAAACGCTACCGAGTTCAGGTGGGGAACCATCATTGCGGATAACGAAGTCCTTGATTAAGCCCGGGTTAGCTCTTAAAAGGAACTCCTTCTCCTGGAACAAATCAGTCAGTGGCTTGGTGTGCTAAGGATACATATAGAATGAAGGTTGCAAGTCTCCAAACCACAGAATACTTTGCACGTATGCATGACCGACTTGGGATGATTCCAAAGGAAGCAACATTGACTTTCACGAACGCACGGCGGCAACTTGCACCAATTGCACATGAATTAGAGGAAGTCACTTCTTTCAGCCGAACATAGGCTTCATGAGCGGGTCATGAAGATAATGCTTATAAAAGTTTCCAACACTAACTAGATGTTCAACACAATCATGGAGAAGATAGGAATGTTGCCGATGGGCTCACCAACAATTCATCCAGGTGTCCATATAGCTGGAGTTCCACAATCATGTGAACAAGGTGATAGCATTGGTCAGACTCAAAGATATAATGGTGTATGCTCGAGGGGTCAACCACGAGTAAGACAACATTACGAATATCGTTGTTTCTGATTTGATTTGACAATAGCCCATACTCAAATCAAGGTTGGATAAAATGATACGTCCATTAACTGATCGCGAGGTTCAGTCGATGAAAATATCAACTTTCTTCAACACACATACAAGATATCCCTTATAATGAACTAAATCGGACAAGCTTCTATCTTCCAACTCTCCAAGTTGTTGTTCAGCTTAACCAACTAGCTCAGGGGTACCCAACATAGATTCTTGGAGAAGGGGTGGTTACAAGCAACCAACTTGCTCACGAACTCAACATAGCGGTCAAGTGACGACCTGGTGATACTTCCGAGAAGATATTCAGAAAATCACGAACCACCGATATGTTACTAAGCTCGAGAACAATCTTGCTTTTCAGGGCAAGACGATATGATCAATAGAGTGAAGGTTTGAAATAATCCCAACTCATCGATCGAGGAGTGCACCAGTAGAATGGACTAGGTAGCACGATCAATCTTATAATGATGATTCAATAACCAACATGCTAAGAATGAAATTATTGTCCATTTACTACCAAGCAACCAGTTGCTAGGATTATTGATTACACACATCACAATTCACTTGCCGGCATTCCGGTTACAACAACACAAGGACCGAGGAATGAAGGATGATGGTGAGAAGTATCACTGTATCAAGAATTCATAAGAGATGGTGCAATTCCTATGATCTTCTTGACATCAAGAAGGTAATACTTCAAGGTAGAACAGACCAAAAGCTGGATTGGCATTTTGATCTATGGAATACAACTGCTTTGACCCAATCCCAGAGATGGACGAGGTACTGGAGTTTGTTTCTCCTAGTCATTCCGAATAGAATGGCTTGACGGACCACATGAGTGAAAAGCATCGATGAACAAATGTATGCATACTCTTGACTATCAATTGATAGACGAGGTCAGAAGACAACTAAAGAGGGACAACTCAAAGGAACATATGATTTTCTGAGTTGTGGATGCATGGATTAGCATGTCGAACGAGTTCAACATATTTCTTCCGGATAACCCATGCAGAAGGTTAGAACTGGCAGAGTCACAATATAGAATGGAGAACTCATCAAGAGCACTCTGGTTGTGATCTTTTGGTTCAAAAGAGCTCCTGCCAAGAATGGTTCATGGTATTTGGAAGAACGATATACCACGGACCTCGAGGACTATCGCAAAGGTTACTAATATCCCAAAGGAACTAGCAAACACTATCAACATGAGGTAAGTAGGGTGAATTTCGGGTTCAAAACCCAAGGAATAGAATACCTACTACTAAGTGGCATCACGGGATGCTTTCGAGAATGATGGCCAGAATCATCACACTGGGAACGCAAAGCATGGATAGATTGCTAGGTGATACTCTAGACACCTAGGGTCATAATAATAGATCCAACATAAATGCCGAGGCAATGAAATACCTCAACACACTAGTTAGTGTGGTTGATCTGGCACAAAGAATCTTCAAAACGATAAAAAGGAATTTGCAAATGCATCAGACTATTTAGAAACCTGGGATGACTCGGACAACATAACGGCTGTAAATGCTCAAAAGAATTTAGACATGCTACAAAAATGGTGGCATCGCCACTCAGAAGCACAATATCAAGGTTTCGAGATCAACAATTAACATACGGAAGTAGTAGGAACTTAACTGAGGCTTGAAACCAACAATCCTATAAGTCGACGGATTAGTAACACGTGATCCTGATAGAAAGATGAGAAGCCTAGTTCCTTAACACCGTAGGAAAGATAAGATGACACGGATCAGAAGGCATAAGGTATAAGGAGTAAAAAGAGCCTTGCGTTCCATTCCACAATCAATTCCCTTATATAACTAAAGAATTTCTAGACTCAACTTCGACCAGTTTGGCTTGGTAATCCTGTAGGCAGTCAAGCTCTGATACCAAAGCTGTCAGGACCCCGACTCAATGCCACATCGATCTAGCATGTAACACCTCATATCGCTTTGTGGCCTCACGCACGGTATTCCCACAGGTGTCGCCTTACCTTTGCCCGGGACCGTTTGCGCCTTTTGGCACATGTATATCATAGTGTCGCTAGCATCCATATGATAAGGAGCCCGGGCTGACATGGCTAGTTGTAAACCCAAAGTGGCACAAACTTACAGGGACAGGCATCCATGACCCAGCATCGAACGTGTCGGTCATTAGCGAGTGAATCCAGGCTGTAGCACTGGGCTAGCAGGACTCCGGTGAACCAGGCTGTAGCGGGCTAACAGGACTCCGGTATTCATTGTGTGACCTTTCCCCGAAGGGACAGACACATGAACGAAGAAGGACACATGCCAGCTAGCCTAAGTGTTTCGGAGCAGTAGCAAGCTACCATGGCTCAGTGGAAGCACTAGGAGACATTTCCCGGTAAGAGAGGCTACTAAGGATCAACAACTAGATAGTCAGATCCCACACATACCAAGCATTTCAAAAACATACACACAATATGCTCGATATGTGCAAATACAACATGGCATCACAACATAACTCTACAACTCAAGTATTTATATTCAATAGGCTCCGAGGAGCAAGATATTACAATCATGGGTCTCACGATCCCAACATTCAAAGCATACAAGTCAAAGCACAAGCGGAAGCTTAACATGTCTGAGTACAGACATCTACAAATGAAAAGGGCTGAGAAGCTTGACTATCTACCCGATCCTGCTGAGGGCGCAAGATCGTATATGAGGTAACAAGCTAAACGTCGAAGTCCACGTGGAACTACTAGTGAGACTGAAGTCTCTCTGCAAAAACATAAAATAGGCAAACGTGAGTACAAATGTACCCAGCAAGACTTACATCAGAACTAACTACATATGCATCATTATCAACAAAGGGGATGGTTGGGTTTAACTGCAGCAAGCCAGCTTTGACTCGGTGGCTATCCTGAACTACGACTGCAAGTAACTCTTTTGAGGTGGCGCACACGAGTCCACATATTCACCATATCAATACTCCACTATGGATCCGCTCCCGTCTTCCTACGAGAATGCCATCCATAGCACTCACGCTTATCTTGCGCATTTTAGAGTATCCATTTTCACTTGTCTATGAACTGTACAGGCAACCCAGAAGTCCTTTACTGCGGACACGGTTATTTGAATAGATCATAATAACCCTGCAGGGGTGTACTTCTTCACACACGCTCTCGCCACTTACCGCCATGTACACGTCATGTATCTCGGCAACCTTCAAGCGGAAGCCTGGCGAGGGAGTCGCCACGACCTGACTAACCACACAAGTCTCTAGTCCAGGTTTATCGCCTATTCGGGTTCCATATGCAAGGAGATCCGGCCGGGGTGTCGCTCACGGCCCCAAACGATGTGAGCAGGGTTCCCAAGCCCACCATCTGGGTGCCACTTGGTACAACGTGCCACTGTGGCTAGTCTGTCCCAAGCCCACCTGTATCGGGTGCCAATTGGTAGACTACTAACACTACCTACAAACACCAGAAACTATTTGCAACTCCTGGACAGAGATCATGTTGATTAATAAGTCGAGAGGGGTCGAGTTACCGGAACCCAATGTGTGGTAGTAACTGTTCACGGATCACAAACACAGAACTTAGTTCCTGAGGACGGCTGCAATGAGACAACCCACCATGTACTCCTACATGGCCTCTTACCGCTACCTTTACCAAACCGTGTTCACATACTTAGCTCTCAACAATAGGACATGTTCACCACACCTTCAATTCATCCCTGATGAATCAGACCTGACACAACTCTAAGCAATAGCAGGCATGACAAACAAGCATGAATGAGTAGGCACATCAGGGCTCAAACAACTCCTACTCATGCTAGTGGGTTACATCTATTTACTGTGGCAATGACAGGTCATGCAGAGGAAAAGGGGTTCAACTACTGCAGCAAGTAACAAATGAATCGTTGTTGTCCTAATGCAGTAAAAGAGAGCAGGAGCGAGAGAGTGGGATTGTATCGGAATGAACAAGGGGTTTTTTCTTGCCTGGCACTTCTGAAGATAGTATAGCTCTTCATCGGTGTCATCGAATAATCGTCGGAACCACGTCTATCGAGAGGGGACAAACACCGGCAAATAAGGAAGAACACAATCAATGCAATGCACAATATGATGCATGATCATGACATGGAAATATGCTTTGATTTGAGCTAATGCAACTAGCAACAAATTAAATGAAGTTGGTTTGAATACAAGATTCATATTCAAACTCCATATGTGATTATTCAAATGCCATTTAATTGATTTGACCTAAACAGTGAACAGAAGTTATTCTAACATGCATGAAAATGGTACAGATGTATAGATTGGATTTTTCTGATCATTTTTCATATATAATTTATTTCATTTGGAGTTACGGTTGAATTTCTATGATTTTTAGAAGTTAGTGGTATTTTCTGGAATTTCCTGTATAAAAATTAATCCGGAAAATACTTATTGCGTCAGCATTGCGTCACTATGACGTCAGCAGTCAACGAGGCCGGTCCAGGTCAAACTGACCAGTGGGGTCCACCAGTCAGTGAGCCAGTGCTGGTTAGTGTCGCTGACAGGTGGGGTTCGGTCAACAGCCACGTCAGCAAGTCAGCACTGACGTGTGGGGCCGGTCAACAGGTGACGTGGCCAGGTCAAACTGACCTGTGGGGCCCATGGGGTTAGTTTAGTCTAAGCAGGAGCTAAGCAGGGTTAATTAGGCCGTGGGGCCCGGTAGTCGGTGGCTCTGGGAGGGTTAGCTAGCCGTGATTAGCGCTAATCACGCGGCCACGTCGGCTCGCCGGAGTTCAGCCGACGGCGACAAAAACGACGGCGGCTCGGCTCAGATTTGAGCTACGGGTGGTGGTTTAGCAAGCTGAGGGCACCAGAGAATAGCTCTTGCTCGTCCGCATCCAAAGGACTGGACGGGAGGCCGCGGGGTGGCCGGGAGCAACGCCGGCGGCGAGCAAGGCGGCGGCCGGAGCTACGGCTCCATGGGCGCGAGGACTGCAGCGCGCTAGCGAGCGAGCTGATGGCCGCGTTGGGCTCCTGGGAGCTAACTGAGCACGCCTGCGTGCTCGGGTTAGCCAGGCGGGGCTGCTACCGACGGTGATGACAGGCGCAACGCCGGCGAGCTTCGGTGACGGTGGGGAACAACGCTACGGCATGGGGGCGAGCAAATGGAGAGAGGGGAGATGCGGCAGAGCTCACAGCGAAACCAACAGAGGCAACGGCGAGGTCGGGGAGGGTCTGGAGCTCGCGAATCCACGGCGAGGTTGCCGGCGGCCAGAGGTTGAAGACGAGGTCGGGGACGACGCTGCAGGGCGCTTCCGCTCGCGTGGCTTGGCAGGGACGACGTAGAGGTCGACGGCGGAGCTTCTTGGCGTGTCGGGGAGGCGTGTGGAGGCCGGTGGCCGTGATGGTGCTCGTCGGCGGCGGCGGGTGTGTTCGGTGGTGAGAGCAGGGGAGGGGGAGGGCGCTCGAGGGAGAGAGTGAGAGGGCTCCAGAGGGTTCGTGGCATCGCGGTGGCGTGAGGGGGAGGCTCGGGAACGCCTCGGTGGAAGCAGGAGGTGGAGGCCTCCCTGCGAGCGCGTGCGTCATCGCCTCTGCCTATTGGCAGATGTTGAAGATGGCACGGCTGCCTGGTGGGTTGGGCTGCCTAATGGGCCGGCTACAGGTAAGGCCAGGTAAGTGGCCCAGGTAAGCGTTCTCTCTCTCTCTTTTCTAAATTGTTTCTATTTTCTATTTTCTGTAATTGTGTTTGGCTTTAATAAAAACGCCAGGGCATTTCCAAAAATCATGAAACTGCTCAATGTCACTATTTGGAATATTTCCAACAACAAACATTTCAGTTTGTGATTATTTGAGCATTTAAAATATTATTTAGCAATTAAATGCCCAAATTCAAATAACATATGATTTAATTCAAAAATCCAGAATGGCCTACAAAAATGTGCACCATTTTTGGGAGAGGTTCTAGACTAATCCAAAAATGATGAACTTTTTTGAAGGGCATTTTGGGTTCATTGAGAATATTTTTATTTGAACCTAGTTGATTTGATCTGGTGCTAGGGTTTGAGCAATCCCCACTTCAACTTTCAAATAAATTAGACATGATGCAACAACCAAGCTAGTCCAAGTGCATAGCAAGGCTAGGGATGTGACACTATTTGTGGACCATAACGGGCCATTAATAGGCCGTATTTGATAACTCTATGAAAACAGCCCAACGGTTTTGTAATGCCCCGGATCCGATGCGTCAGGTGTCTGCCAGTTATTCGCCGTCGTTGCCTTGTCTTTTGCTTGCGTGTTGCACTTTGCCATGTCATCATCTGCATTTCATATCATGTCGTCATGTGCATCGCATTTGCATATGTGTTCGTCTCATGCATCCGAGCTTTTTCCCCGTTGTCCGTTTTGCAATCCGACACTCCTATGTCCCCCGGCGTACCTTTTTCCTCTTTTCATGTGCGGGTATTAAACTTTCTCGGAATGGCCCGAGGTTTGCCAAGCGGCCTTGGTATACCACCGGTAGACCGCCTGTCAAGTTTCGTGCCATTTGGAGGTCGTTTGATACTCCAATGGTTAACCGGGTAACCGTAAAGGCCTCTTTTGTGTGCAGCCCAACACCCCTTCCAAAGTGGCCCAAAACCCATCTAAGTCTCTTCCATGCTCTCGGTCGTTTGATCACGATCGCGTGGCCGAAAACAGCTCCTCATTTGGACTCTCCTAGCTCTCTCTACCTATAAATATGCCCTCCCTGTCCAAATTCGCGGTCCAAACCCTAGTCCTCTTCCTCCCGCCGCCACCGGACATGTCCGCTGCAGCCGGACACGTCCGCCACCGCCCCCTCGGCCAATCCCAGCGCGACACATCGCCCTCCGCCGCCGCCTCCCACCGCGCGCCGCCGCCGGCCCTGCAGGCCCATCCGCGGCCCGCCCGAGCCCATCTGGGGCCCGGGTCAACTGGAGCCGCCTCCGTGCCCGACCCCGCCGCCGGCGCCCTCGCCGC